>NC_083605.1:43813658-44106038 GCF_029168945.1 Cannabis sativa | reverse complement strand
AAGTACGACACTTTGCATTTCTTTGAAATATCTACTCACAATGTTGTGAGGATTAGCATTACCTGTCTCTCACATTATCTCCCGGATTCTCATGAGGTGGAGGCATGCCGGTGGATTGGTTTGGGCAGCCCTGCCTCTGCTTGCTCGCCTCGTGGTTCAGATGATTACGGAGTATCCATTACAAGTACGCCGATAATCAACAATCTTTGTGAGTTAAGCACTAATACCACAATTTACGCACTTATTGCCTTAAATTTAACTCATCTATTTACCCCATATAAATATTCATTAATCAAATAGCATTTAAAGCATGGCATCACATGATACATAACATACTCTAGATAAGCCAGATATCATTGCCTAAAATGGAAAGCAGTAAATAGATGATCGACACAAATAGTAAAGCATTTACTCTCAATACTTATCGTACCATGAGTCGAGCTTTTCCGACGTATGAATGTACATGTTCTACCGGTTTGCTGTGAAGTTTAAAAACCTCGTACTCGATACTGAATTGTAACGCCCTAAATAATTAATAGTATCGCTATCGAAGTTATTTACGAAACCATAATCCCCTAAACTGGACCACACGCATCAAAATAGCGCAGAATTTAAAACTTTGCAATAAACTAATGAAAATAAAACTTGTAATAATTTAAATCGCACAATGCTTGGGATCCTAAAAAATATTTACAAATTTTATTACAAGTCTCTTTCGCTTAGCTTCGCCTAAGCGGTAAAATAGCTCAAAAATTCAACACTAGTATCTCTAACCCGCTCGGTCTAGTGTGGCCAAAAAATATACATTCGGCGTCCAGCTCCTACACTCATGGCTGATCAAACGTTGTTTTACCCTTTCACGCATAAAAGAGAGCACCTGTGAGCTAAGCTCAAGTAAAGACAAGATAAATCATAACAAATATAATGCGTTCATCATGCTATTTAAATAGTAATGCTATTCATATATGTCTGTGTGTCACAGACATGCATGTCACACTAACATGCCTATTTATGTCTATGTGGCGTAGGCCTATGTATTGCGCTCACACATCTATTCATTTCTACGTGGTGTAGACCTACGAGTTGTTGTCACACGTCTAATTACAATAAGGTCGCCTTAGAATAGTTCATCTCGTCACACGAGTCCAACTTGATTATGCCTTGACGCATAACCCTTAATCTCAATATGTAAAACATAATTATTAGTGCAACCGCACTATTTGTCTATTTGCTATGCACCGCATGTTACGCTCACATGCCTATTTATGTCTATCTTGCGTAGACCTACGTGTCATTTCACACGTCTATACACAATAAGGCCTCGCAGGGTTTACCTCGATTTTGGTTAATGAGGCCTAACCTCGGTTATGCCTTGCTCACATAACCCTATTCATGTATATACGTAATCCATGTATTACGTTCTTTTCTATGGTTTTATCCCGATGATATATACTGTGTCTAACCTTATTTATGTCTTATACAACATATATAACCTTAGGGTAATAACTCTAACTTGCACACTATGTAATCACTCATATAATACATTTGTATATACTTTGTACCCCCCCCCCCCCCCCCCTGTTATGCGTATAATATTCACTAAGAGTGTTAACCCTAACTCATGCTTTCATTGGATTCACAATATTCGAGGGTAATAACTCGTACCGCATTAAAATTAAACTCAAGGTACTAGCTTATCGAGTTCAGTTTAATTATGCCTTAAGCGCATAATTCATAAACCCAATATATACATATATCCGACATGGCATAGTATTACACAACATATATCACTAGGGTAATAACCTCTAGGCTTATTAAATCCGCTCATGTTAGTGGGCATTTCAACTTAATCCTACTGCAATTACTCACATATATCATATTCAACATAAGCGCCACCGCACATACTCTACGTGCAACCATCGTCTTACCCGTTGTCCCGCAATAACAGTAGATTCCAAACCCCCGGGTGCTCCCGATCGTGTGCCGTAATCCTACTACACAACCAAAGATTCTACAACTAGTGTTAATCCCTAATTCCACTTTCATAAAATATAATCATGGCATTCAAAATACAATTAATTATATAGATCTTGGACCGAGCTTTTCAACGATGTAAAGAACGTTCAAAGTGGAGTCCCGAGTCAAAAGTTATGACCAAAACAAAATCGGAAAAAGATGGCTCTCTCACTAGGTTTTATGGCCGCGCGACTATAAATCTGGCCGCGACTACCGGGTTCGAAAACCCGTAAAAACCGCATTTTATGGTCTAAACATGCCCACTTTACCATATATTCGAACCTTAATCAAACCATACCTAAAATTAACTTCTTACAGATAAAAATCATCACAATAGAGAGCTAATAACATCAATTCCAACATTAATCAACAACATCCAACCAAAGCTCCAAAGCTTAAGCTACATCTCAAGCAAATTTCCATTAACAAGAACTTGAACTCCAACTTCAAACAATAAATTTCGTAGCTCAACAACAAAAAATTACACCGATCAAATCCTCTAATTTCTATCCAAACCTAACCCATACAAACTTATGAATTTAAAGCTTAAAGCTCAAGACAACCCCAACAACCAAGAACATGCATCACAAATTCAATACCACAACCACAACATATTTTCATGCTCATCAACACCAGATTTCAGCAAGAAATCTCGTATCAAACCGCAGAAAGTTACCTCAAACTCAATCAGAGAACAAGCGCAAAAATCTACAAAACCGAAAGTCTTCAATTCAAGGCCAATTCCAAGCAATTTCTTCAAATATCAAAATTGAAAAAGAAAAGGGTTTGAGAGAGAGAGAGAGGGGTCGGCTGCAGAGAAACACAACCAGAATTTTCTTTTTATTTATCCAAAAATTCAATCTTTTATCATATGTAATTTAAAATGTCAAAAGACCAAATTGCTCCCCTGGGCCAAATAAAGCCTAAGCATAAACCAAGGGCAAAAATGTCCTCTCACACCCATTAAAACTCAAATAATTTTCGCATTTATCATTATCAAATAAAATGCCAAATATTTCAATCCACTTTGCATTTCGGCCCGAACCCTGCTCGGCCGTAAATATCCGGTTGTGACTATACCGCACTGAACTCCGTCGAACACACCTAAAAAAGACAACAGCTGTGCATACTATATAAACTTTTTGATCTTGATTGTATGTTCCAATTTAGTTTTACATCAAGCAAATAGTAAAAGTTTGATACCTATAAAAGTTCTTTGATAATGTTTCACACTACCTTAATTTGTGCTGGGAGAATTTTAAAATTCTATACCCATCTTCAATGCTGACACTTGTGATAGGCACTTAAGAACACTACCGAAAAGCAAATCTAACCATTCACATGGATAGGTATAACTTATCGAATTATGAGAATAAGATAAACAACTTCTAAATACGCCTATTCGAATGACTTGAACCAAGAATTCTTAATCCTCATAAAATTTTATGGTATCTTAATTTTGATTACTTAGTCTCTCGGCATGTATTTTTCTACTTCAAATACTAGTCTGCTATGTTTATGACTTAGTCTTAACTTAAAGTTTCGTATTAATACAAAAGTCACAACTAGATAACTCTCCAAACAATAAAGAGGTTAAAAGTATTATTTAACCAAAATATCCTGCTATCGAGTTGGAGCCATTCGAGATATAATCAAATAAGGAATATTTGAAGATATTCAAGAAAGATTTATGAAAGTGATCTATATGTTAGATATTAAGGAACTGTATATCGCTTATCCTTGTATCTCACCAACTCATTCGAAATACTTGAGTATGTGCTTACTTTGGGGGTGGGAGGAGTTATTCTATAATAATTCAAGCTCTCATCAGAGAAGACTTATAACTTTGTAAATTCGAATTTACCGTAAAAGCATATTACCGAAGAAAAGTCTACATCGTATTATCTCAATTACATATTTTTTAAAATATGAGAGACATGTCTACCGTTTATTCGTATGTACTTTTAAACAATAAGGATTTCAGTATCCCTCGATGAGTAAAGCATATAGTAAAGGATGTTTCATAAGTGTATTTATGAACTAGTTTCCTAAGTTTAAGTGGATTCAAATATAGTGCTAATTTGATTCAAGATCAAGACATCGCATTGCCTTATTTGCATACTCTTTGTTTTATATTAGCGCAAGTGGGAGTTTGTTGGGTTTTATGCCCTAAAATAAAATCCTTTACAATTCGAGTAGTTATCAATGTTAGAAATTTGAAGTGATTTATGTTTGCATGAATTTTACATGATAATGGTTTAATATGTTTATTACATTTACACACAAAGTCATTAAATCCAGTATCATATGTTTATTCACAATTACAAGTATCGTCAACACAAGGAAACGTGATTGTGATCATATGAATCAAAAGACTAAGTCCCCGTTTCATCGTTGTTTTGGATTTCATACTCAATGTGATAATCAAAATATGATGTGTACTTACACTTGGAGTAAGTGTTATGTTCTTTCCAGGATATTAGTAAAGTATACAAGTTTCCAATGTATGGGATATACATCGGATCGGACCGATATTGCAACTTAGTTAAGATATTACAAACTTACCGTTATATCTTTCCAAGTCAATATCGTAGTTGATCTTAAGATTAAAAGAATCTAAATCCCGATATGCTTAGGCTCTAACTCAAGAGTACTATTCATGTTCCTTGATTTATTAGTTAAGTCTACTTTTGGGTCATGTGTGTGATACGTATATTTTGGGAACATGATAGTATGATCGAGTGGGAGTGCCGAACATAAATATGGAATCTATAGCTTTTACCGGTGTATAGAAGTCAAGTGATGATTCCCTTCGAGCTTAGCAAATAGAAGTAAATGGATGAGCTCTCGTTTAACTCACTAATTCTTGCATCACTAAACACCATTTACAGTAGCTAAGTGTTTTAACTAGCAAAATACATCGAGGGGTGAGAACGGTAAGAAATTAATATCTCATCTCAATATAAATCATCTATATAGAGGATCTTTGATCACAATAAGATTATAACAATGGTTAAATGAGATAGCACATTCATATCGTGGAACATATAATATGCTCTATATAAGTCCGAGAGCTGCAATTCTAAGTTCTAAGAGTTGATTCAACGAAGAATTAATAAGTAGGTTACTCACTTACTGGAAGCTCGCATATAGATCCATGGTCCCCATTCTAGTTGAGAACATACTACTTGTAAGACTCAATAATTGATTTGTGATTAATCAATTATAATTCTAAAGCGTACTATGTCTAATTTGTGAATTTCTACTAAGCACGTTTAAATTGTAAAGAAAAGAGTATTCTAGGTTTATTTATTTATTAATGGACTTTATATGTCTAGTTAATAATTAAATTAAATGACAATACTATTTAATAATCTATTTTAGTTATTAAATAATTAGTTTTGGTATTTAAATGGTTAGAATTGGAAAATCGGGCGTTTTTGAGAAAATAGAAATAAAATTTGTGAAAACTACAAAATCAAGTGGGGCCCATTATCTACACTCGTTGGCTGGCCACTTTATGTGGAATTTCAAATTGATATTTTCATTATTTTAATGTCAACAATTCCTAACCTAGACTCCCGTAGTCGCCTATAAATAGAAAGTGATGGCTCACTAAATCACAAGCTTACATAAGTTTTCATCATTCTTCTCACGTAAAATTCTCTTCGTAAAAATCGAGCCTTCCCTTTTCTATACCTTGGCCGAAACCCCTCTCTCTTTTTCTTCTTCTAAATTTCGAACCTGCTGATGCAGTAAGTGCCCACACACAGCAAAGGGTAACTCAATCATAGATTGGACAAGACTGAAGGAATGATCAAGCACACAAAGAGAAGGGACATTCGAGCTCGCATCTTGATTATACTGCGATGTAAAAGGATACAAGGGTTAGAGATTCGAGTGGAAGGCGATATTAATTCACGTATCAATGTAAGGGTTTCTTAATTTTATATGTGTATATTTTATCGTTTTGTGAAGTTCATATTTAGGGTGTTAAACAACATACTTGTGAGTAGATCTAAGATCTCGGTAAAATAATATCCAACAATCGGCCTCGTAGGTTGTGGTAATTGATTTGTTTTACCCGGCTTGGAATCGTGTCCTGCCTCCGCCAATTCGGCCTCAGTTTGATTTCGAGACCGCATCCTCGTCCGGTTACGTTTTTGGATCTGTGTCCAATTTCATTTATGATTCCAAGTCCAAGTCCTATTTCTAGTATCGGTCAACTTCTTGTTTTGGTTCCAATTTTTGGTCACAGTGGCACGGTTCTAGTCCACTTTTGGGTTTGGGACTCGGCAGGTTCAAATCCGCGTGGTGGGTTCTAAGTCCTCGTTAGTGGTTCGGTCCATGGCTAGGTCCTAAATATGTGACACTAACTACGAGTTTTGTCCAAGCCCCGGGTCCGCATCCGAATCCCAATCTCGGTCCTACCTGGGTTCCACTCGGGGTGCCGGTCACGAGCCAGGTCCTAGGTTCAAGTTCGGCCGTGGTCGCACCAGGTCCTGGCCCTGTTCTCCGTTTTCCAAGGTCCCTACACTTATTCTAGGTCTAGGTCCCGGCGCATTGTGTGGGTTTGGGTCCTTTATTGGTTCTGCGTTCGAGTCCTTGTCTCGGTTCGTGTTTAGGTCTCTCGTCCGGGTTTATATCTCGGCTCAAGTTCGGGGTTTAGGTCGTAGCCTCGTTCCGTGCCGACGATTTTCGATATCGAGTTCAAGTCAGGGTTTAAGCTAAGGTTGGAGTTCGAGTCCTCGTTCGAGTTCGGGTTCGTGTCCCGATTTTAGTGTGCAGGTCCGCATTAGGCTCGGTGTGGCTTCGCGTCTGGACCAGGTCTAGGTCCAAATCAGGATCCTTGTGGGTTCGCATCCCGGGTCTTTGTTCAGGTTGGGTCCGAGTCCCAAGTTCTAATCCTGATTCGAGTCCGTATTTAGTCTCCGGGTCCAACTCACTTGGTTCGATCCCGGTTTGGGTTCGAGCTTGGGTCCGGGGTCCGGTTTACGTTTAAGCCTCGATTCTAGGTGTGGGCTCGAGTTCTAGGCCGCAGCTCGGTGTCCGTGTTTGTGTCTGTGTCTTGACTTGTTCGTGTCCAAGTCTAAGTTCGGTCGTGGAGAGCGGTCCAAGTTCGGGGTCTTGGTCAAGATCTCGGGCCTGCATCTAGGTCCAGCTTTTCGATCCCGGCCTGGGTCTTAGTCCGAGTCCGTGTTCGTATCCGGGATCCCTATTCAGGTCCAAGTCCGTGCTTGGGATCGTGTCCCATATTTAGGTTCAGGTTCAGTCTCAATTCCGATCCGGGTACACGACTGCATCCCTCGGCTCGAGTTCCGCCTTAGTTTGGGTCCGAGGCCAGGTCTCGTGTTCGGCTTCTATGCCCGGGTCTTGGCTCTGCTGCCGTCCTCGTCTTTTGTTTTCAGTGGTCCTCGGTTCTCGGATTCTTGTTCGTGTTCAAATTTTGTGTCCCAGTTCTAGGTCTCGGGTTCTAGTTTGGTTCGTCGTTTGGGTTTTCGTCCTAGTTTGAGTCCCGCAAATCAAGACACCAACTATCGGTCTATTACAAGCCTCGTTACCTAAATCCCGAGCCGGATCCGGATCACCGTCACGGTCTCGCTGTTTCGGTTCAGTCTCACGTCCCATTTTAGAGTTCTGGGTAATGCAGATCGAGATCGGGTGTGCTCTAGGTCCCGACTCCGGTTCTCAGGTCCTTTGTCTGGTTCCATGTTTGTGTTTGAGTTCGTGTTCTAGTTCTAGTCCCGAGTCCAAGTTTTGGCCGGGACTCCGTGTCCGCCTCCTAATTCGGTCTAGGTCGGATTCGGAGTCCGGTCTTGGGGTCCCGCTATCTGCTCGTGATCGAGGTCCAATTTCGCTTATGATTCCAAGTCCAAGTCCTAGTTCCAATCAAGGTCAACTTCTAGTTTTTGTTCCAATTTTTGGTCACAGGGTACGAGTTCGGTTTACTTTCGGCTCGGACCTGGTTCTGTGTCCGGTAGTTCGGCCCTTGTCGTGGTTCAACTGCAATGCCGGGTCCTAAATCCAAACACCGACTACTTCGGCTTTGTCCAGGCCCTCGGGTCCAGATCTCGACCATAATCTCGAGTTCCGAGTCTAGTTCACCTTCGTGCCTATCACGAGTTGGGTCTCAGGTTCAAGTTCGCATCTAAGCTCTCGCCATTGTGTCCCGTGTGGCTCTGGGCTCGTTTCCTAGGTTCCCCACATCGATTCGGGTCCAGTGTCCCACTTATTGTGTGGGTTTGGGTCCTGCCCAGGGTGTCGGTTCGAGTCCTAGTCTCGCTTAGGTTTAGGTCTCCGCTTCTGGGTTTTGATCTAGATTCTGCCTTGAGCCAGTTCCCGGTCCTAGTCCTACCCTTAGTTCTGCTTCTAGTTCCATTTGTGATTCTTAGTTCGAGTTTGGCTCAGGGCTCGGCTCTGAGTTCAAAGTCCTCGTGTCCGAGTTTTGGTTTCGGTCCGCATTTCGCCCAGGTCCACATCGTGCTCCGGTGTGGGTTCGTGCCTTGGGTCTTCGTTTAGGTTGGGTCCGAGTCCTGCTCCAATCCCGATCCGAGTCCGGATCGAGTTTTGGGTATAAATCCTTTGCTCGATCCCGGTATGGGTTCGAGTTTGGGTCCGGTCTTGGTCTAGCTTTTGGTCTCGATTCTAGGTGTGGGTTTGAGTTCAGGTCGAGTCCGTGTCCGTGTTTCAGTCAAGGTCTGCACTCCGGACCGGGTCTGTGTTATGGTCCAGTTGTAGTTCGGTCCCGGAAAAGTGCGGGTCCAAGTTTGGGTCTTGGTCGGATCTCGATCAAGATCTGTGTCCAAAGATTTCGATCTCTCGTCCGGGTCTTGGTCCGAGTCCTCGGCCCGTATCGAATCCTTTATTCAGGTGCAAGTCCGTATTTGGGATCGTGTTCCACCGAGGTCCAAGTCCGAGTCTTAGTTCCGGCTCCGGGTACACGACCGTGTCCGGTTACGAGTTCCTCTCTTGCCTGGGGTCGCAGGCTGTGTCCGTGTCTCTGGCTTCTACGTCCGGGTTTGGCTTCTGGCCATCACGGTCCGCAATTGCTCTAAGGTCCTCGGTTCAAGCGATTTTGTTTCAGGTTTTAATTTTCGGTATAAGGTCTAGTACTAGGTTCGAGTTTGGTTCTTCGTCCGGGTTCTAGTCCTGGCCTCGAGTCCTAAATCTGTACACCCACTATCGGGCTTGTTCCAGCCCCGTTAACCGAATCCCGAGTCAAGATTTCGGATCACCGTCACGGTCTTCGTCCGGTTCTCGTTCTCCGGTTAAGGTCCGTGTCCCATTTCAAAGTTTGGGTTCGTGATCGTGACTAGGGTGCGTTCTGTGTCCCGACTCCGGTTCTCGTGTCCCTAGTGTGGTTCCAAGTTTGGGTTTGAGTTCAGTGCTGGGTTCGGTCCCGAGTCAAGTTTCGGGTCGGGATTCTGTCCGCTCCTAATTCGTGCATGTGTCTCGATTTAAAGTCCGAGTCTGTCCCACATTGCGGTTCTTGATTTTAGGTCCAATTTCTATTATAATTCCAAGTCCAAGTCCTAGTTATAGTCCCGTAAAGAACTTCCCATGGTGTTCCAATTTCAAATCACAGTGGTACTAGTTCATGTGCACTTTTAGGTTATGGATCGGGTTCCGGCTAGTGTGGGTTTGTCTCATTGTCGTGCTTGGGTGTCCAGTGGTCGGGTCCCAAATCCAGACACTGACAATGGGTTTGTCCAAGCTCCTGTGTCCGTATCCTTGATCCTAATCCTTGATCCTGCCTTGCTCCATTTCTCGGTGCCTGACATTTAGCCGGGTCCTAGGCTCTGTTATGGGTTCACGTACTAGATCCTCGTCCTAGTTCTCGCTTCCTGAAGTCCTTATCCCGAATCTGGATCCAGTGTCCGAGTTGTTTTGTAGGTTTGGGTCCCGTTTAGGTTCGGGTTCGAGTCCTACTCTCGCTCGTGTTAAGGTCTCTCGTCCGGGTTTCGATCTCGGGTTTTGGTTATGGTTTAGGTCCCGGTCCTGGCCCCAGTTCGATTCTAGTTCGATTTCAGTGATTCTAAGTTCGCGTTCGAGTCCTAGTCTCGATTTGTGCTTGTGTCTCTGTCTCGGGTTTTTATCACGGTTCTGTGCTTGGGTTTGTGGCCGCAGTCCTAGTTCGGTTCTGGGCCCATTTTCTCGATACATCGAGTTCGAGTTTGGGCTTTAAGATCGGCCGAGTTCGAGTCCTTCCGTTCGAGCTCGCTAGGGGTCCGGATTGTGGCCCAGGGTCCACCAGGGCTCCCGGTGTGGGTTCGCGTCTCGGGTCGAGGTTCAGCCCGCATCAGGATCCCGGTGTGGGTTCGCGTCCTCCGGGTCTTGGTCTAGGTTGGGTCTAAGTCCAAAGTTCCAATCCCGGACCGGGTCCTGTGATTCGCCCGGGTCCAAGTCCTTGGTTCTCGATCCTTGTCTCGGTCTTCGAGCTCGGGTCTTGGTCCGGCTTTACCTTTAAGCCCGCCTCCCAGGTGTGGGTTTGAGTTCGGCCTATTCGGCAGTCCGTGTTCGTGTCTGTGTCTTCGACTCCCGATCCGGGTCTAGGTTCGGGTCCAGTCTAAGTTCGGTCCTCGAGTGCGGGTCCAAGTTTGGGTCTTGGTCAAGATCTCGTTTCGCATCTAGGTCCAAACATTTCGATCTCGCTTGGGACTCGGTCCTAGCCTAGGTTCGTATCGTGATCCCTATCTAGGTCCAAGTTTGTGTTTGGGATCGTGTCCTATATTTAGGTCCAGTCCGGTCTCAGCTTCTAGTTTGGGTGATGTGACCGTGTGTGCGGCTCCGAGTTCTGGGCCTCTCGCCTTGGGTTCGAGGCTATGTTCCGTGTTCTTGCTCTAATGCTTGGGGCCCTTGCCCCGGTCATATTCCTTGTCTGTTTCTGTGGTCTCGGTTCTGGCGATTCTTGTTCGAGTTCTAATTTTGGGTCCTGTGTTTAAAGTTAAGCCGGGTTTTATGCCCTAAAGAAAACTCATTTCAATATAATCGTATTTATTTATTAATATAGATTTAAATAACATTTAATGTTGTATGGTTCATATGATTTATTTCATGATTATATGTACATAATGTATGAATTCATTCAAAACTTTTTCATATACTTGATTTGCTTATTGTGCCGTCAACACATTGGAAAGTAAACATGACTATGTGAATAAAGTTTCCTAGATTTATTCACATAGGGTTTTATCGATATGACACTATACAACAGAGTTTACTCGTATTTTGAGAAGTGCTATGTTCTTTCTGTGCAGTATTGGTTATGTAGTTTTGTGTTGGATGGCATGGAGTATGCATTTAAGGGAATTTATATTGAATTTTCGATTTAGATTTAATTCCAACTTACCGTAAAATCTATTCGGCTTGGAGACAATATCGCCTAGTTGATCTTAGATCAAATGTTCTTAATCTCGTTATGATTAGGCTCAATCTTGAAAGGCTATTCGTGTTCTTTGACGGTTAGTTAAGCCTACTTTTATGGTCAAAAAGATATTTACATTTCTAGAACACAAGAGTGCAACGGAGTGGGAGTGCTTACTGTAGCAAACATGGAATCTATAACATTTATCTCGGCGAATAGTAAACAAAGGATGATCTCCTTCGAGTTTTCACCAAACGAACATAAATGGTGGAGTACTCATTTCACATAAGCCGAAATATCATCATATTTTGGTCAAGTGTTTTAGTTGAATAAATACATTGTAGGGTGTAACTGTAATTTAATCCCTTTTTACAAAGCGTAGATCATTCAGTATGTAGGATCATTGATCACATTAGGATTATAACAATGGATAACTAATGATGTGTCTATATGGTGGAACATATAGAGTATCTTATATACCGAGAGTGCAATTCTAAGTTCTGGCGCGTGGATTCAACGAAGAATTAATAAGTTAGTGAATTTTAGTGCTAAATTCTTGATCTACTTATTGGAAGCTCTCGTTATATAGACCCATGGTCCCCCCACTAGTCGTAGATAATATTGTCAGCAAGACTCATGTAATTGGTTTTGATTAATCAATTATAATTCTCAAACTAAATACTATGTCTATTTGTGAAATTTTTCACTACAAGGGCGAAATTGTAAAGAAAGAGCTTTATAGGGCATATTTGTTAATTATGATACTTTGTATTGTTCAATTAATAAATATGATAAATGACAATATTATTTAATAATTATTTTAAAGTTATTAAATAGTTAGAATTGGCATTTAAATGGTTGAATTAGAAAATTGGCGTTTTTGAGAAAATTAGATGCGTAAAAGTGTAAAATCACAAATTGCAAAAAGCGCGAGGCCCAAATCCACTAGTATATTGGCCTGCCATACTTTGTAGGTAATTTCAAACCGATATTTTCATTATTTTAATGCCAAATAATTCAAACCTAACCCTAAAGTGGAATGCTATAATGGGGATAGTGAAGGCCACTTAAAATCTTTTTTTTTTTTTTACACTAAAATTTCTACACTTTTCTTCTAACACTTCCTCTCGATTCAAAAACCTCCGAGCCTTCTCTCTCCCTATCTTTAGCAGCATCACTTCCCTCTTCTTTTCTTCTTCAATATTTCGAAATCCTTAGTGTATGAGTAGTGCCCACACACAGCAAGTGATACCTCAATCATAGTGAGGAAGATCGTGAAGAAAGACTTTCAATAGTTGGAGCTTCAAAGATCAAAGATTCAAGAGAAAGAGATCCGTGTTCAGATATTGATAATGCTCTCGCTACGTAAAGGAACTGCGTGGCTAGATATCCTGAACTAAGGAGTCATGCCATTCCGCTGCACCCAATGTAAGGTTTCTCTTAAACTTTATATGTGTTTAATTTATCAAGCGTTAGAAAGTTCATATTTAGTGGTGTTAATAAACACATTTCGTGAGTAGACGTGCATCCTTGCATGTTAACATCCCAATATAGGTCTCGGGTTAGGGTTTGGTTCTTCGTCCTGGTTTTCGTCCTAGTTTGAGTCCTGCATCAAGACACCGACTAATCGGTCCGTTCCAGCCCCGTTACCCGAATCCCGAGTCAAGATCTCCACCACCGTCACCTGGCCCCGGCCTACTTCTCGGGTTCTGTGTCCTAGGTCCCATTTCGCAGTTTGGGTACCCGGATCGAGACTCCGGGTGCGCTCTAGTGTCCCGACCCCGGTCTCCCGTGGGTCCCTAGTCCGGTTCCATGTTTGTGTTTGAGTTCGGTGTTCTGCTCCCGGTCCCGAGTCAAGGTTTTGGTCGGGATCCGTGTCCTGGGCCCCAATTCAGTGTCTAGTTCTGGATTTGGAGTCCCTGGTCTTGGTCCGGGCCATACGGCTTCCGGATCTGTGTCCAATTTCAGGTGATTCCAAGTCCAAGTCCTAGTTCGTGATTCCGGTGAACTTCCAGCTTTTTGTTCCAATTTTAAATGCTGTGGTACTAGTTCTTGTCCACTTTCGCTTTTTGGGACTGGTTCGGTGTCCGGTGTGGGCTCTGGGCTCGGTTGTGGTTCCAACTGTAGGGTTGGTCCTAAATCCAAACGACGAGTACGGGTTTTGTTCAAGCTCTTGGGTCCAGTATCCGACCAATCTCAAGTCCTGCCCTGGTTCACTTTCCTTCGGTGCTTGGCACGAGCTCAGGTCTCATGTTCAAGTTCTATCTATGTCGGCTCATTAGGTCCCTAGCCCTAGTTCTCGTTTCCTGTGTCCCTATCCCGATTCTCGTGTCTGTGTCCCAATACACTGTCCTGGGTTTGGGTCCTGGCCTAGGTTCGGTTCGGCCCCGTGTCTAATTCTGTGTTTAGTCCTTTATCCTGGGTTTCTGATTCGGGTTCTGTGTTTTGGTTTAGGTCCCGGTCCTCGGTCCTAGTCCTAGTTCCTGCTTCTGGCCCATTTGCGATTCTTAGTTCGAGTTTGGGTTTATGTTCCTGGCTCTGAGTTCGAGTCCCGGTTCGAGTTTTGGTTTGGGTTCGTATTTCTGGCCTTCTATTCATCAGTTCGGTGTGGGTTCACGTCTCGGGGTCTTGGTCTAGGTTGGGTCCGAGTCCTTAAGTTCTAATCTTGATCTAAGTCCTGGATTCGCTTTGGCCAGTATAAGTCCTTGGTTCTCGATCCTTGTCTCGGGTTCGGAGTTTGGGTACATGTGTCCTCGGGTCTAGCTTTTGGTCTAATTTGTGTGTGTAGGTTTGAATTCGGCTCGAGCCTCTGTGTCGTGGTTTCCAGTGTCCAAGTTTGAACCCCGATCCGCGACTAGGTTAGGTCCGTGTCAAAGTTCGCGTCCCGAGTGCGTGTCCAAGTTTGAGTCTTGGTCGTAGATCTCGATCCAGATCTAGGTCCAACATTTCGATCTCGCTCCGGGTCTTGGTCCGAGTCTAGGTTCCGTATCGAATCCCTATCTAGGTCCAAGTCTCGTGTTCGGGATCGTGTCCCAAATTTAAGTCCAGTCCGAGTCTTAGTTCCCGGCTCCGGGTACACGACCGTGTCTAGTTACGAGTTCCCGTCTCCGTTTGGGTCCGAGGCTAGGTCTCGTGTTCCGTTCTTGCACGTATTGGGTCTCGAGGGCCTCAGGCTCACTTCGTCCATGTCTTGTTCTAAGGTCCCGGTTTGGTGATTTTTGTTCGGGTTTTAATTTTGGGTCCAAGGTCTAGTACTAGGTTCGAGTTTGGTTCTTCGTTTGGGTTCTAGTCCTAGTCCGAGTCCCAAATCTAGACACCCACTCAATCGGTCCGTTCCACGCCCCGTTAACCGAATCCCGAGTCAAGATTTGGATCACCGTCACGGTCTCGGCCGGTTGCGGTTCTCGTTCGTGTTCGAGTCCCATTTCAAAGTTTGGGTTCGAGATCGTGATCGGGGTGCGTTCTAGGTCCCAACCATGGTTCCGTGTCCCTAGTCCGGTTCCATGCTTCGGGTCTCGATTTCATGTTCGGTTCGGCTCCCAAGTCCAGGTTTGGGTTGGCATTCGGGTCCTGGCCCCAATTCAGTTCTAGTCTAATTTAAAGTCCGAGTCCCGGTCCGATTACTTCTGGATCTAGGTCCAATTTCTATTATAATTCCAAGTCCAAGTCCTAGTTCCGGTCGTAAACTTCCGTTTTTCTTCCAATTTTGGGTCACAGGTACGGTTCGTGTCCACTTTTGGGTTTGGGATCGGGTTCGGGTCCAAGTGTTGGTTCGAGTCCTTGCCGAGCGTTTGGGGTCCATGGTCGGGTCCCAAATCCGTACATCGACTATGTTTGTCGAAGCCCCAAGTCCGCATCTGGATCCCAATCTCGATCCTGGCCTGTTCCATTTCGGTGCTCGGTTACGAGCCGGGTCCTAGGTTCAAGTTTGGGTTCGGTCTGAACTAGGTCCTTGGCCCTAGTTCTCGCTTCCTGTGTCCTTTATCCCGATTCTTGATCCAGTGTCCAAGTTATTGTGTAGGTTTTGGTCCCGGTGCAGGTTCGGTTCGAGTCCTACTCTGCCTCGGATTTAGGTCTCCGTCCGGGTTTTGATCTAGGTTTGGGTTATGGTTTAGGTCCTGGTCCTAGTCCTAGTTCGGTGTTCTAGTTCGATTTGCGATTCTAAGTTTGAGTTTGGGTTTTAGTTCGGTCGAGTTCGAGTCCCGGTCCGAGTTTTGCCCGTTCCTCGATTTCGCCCCAGGTCCGGATCACGCTCCGGTGTGGGTTTGCGTCCTAGATCATGGTCTAGGTTGGGTCCGAGTCCTAAGTTCCAATACAATTATGAGTCCGGATTAAGTTCTTGGTCTAAGTCCTTAGTTCGATCCTTGTCCGGGTTCAAGTTTAAACTGTCCAGTCCGGTCTAGCTTTGGGTCCGATTCTAGGTGTGGGTTTGAGTTCGGCACGACTCTTTGTCCGTGTTTGTGTCGACGTCCTGACACCGATTTGGGTCTAGGTTTGGGTCCGTGTCAAAGTTGGGGTCACAAGTGCGTGTCCAAGTTTGGGTCCGGGTCAGATCTCGGTCCAAATCTAGGTCCGCATTTCGATCCGGCCTCGTGTCTCTGTCCGAGTCCGTGTTTATATCCGGATCCCTATCTAGGTCCAAGTCTATTTTTGGATCGTGTCCCGCATTTAGGTCCAGTGTCCGGTCTCAATTCTTTTGGGTACACAATCGTGTCCGGCCCGAGTTCCCGTCTCAATTTAGGTCCGAGGCTAGGTCCGGGTCCGGTCCCGGTCACGTCCGTAGTCTTGTTCTAGGGTCCAGTTCGGCGATTCTCGGTTCTGTGTTCTAATTTTGGGTCCTGTGTCTAGGTTAGGGTTTGGTTCTTCATCCGGGTTCTCGGTCCTAGTCCGAGTCCTAGATCTAGATTAATCGACCACCGGTTTGTTCCGTGCCCCATTACCCGAATCTCGAGTCAAGATCCGGATCATTGTCACTGTTCTCGTCCGGATCATTGGGTTCGCGATCGAGATCGGGTGCGTTCTAGGTCCCGACCCCGGTTCCGTGTCCCTAGTCCGGTTTTCCATGTTTGGGTCTGAGTTCAAGTTCGGGTTTGTGGCCTGAGTCCTGGTTTGGGTTGGTATCCGGTCCGCCCTCCCACTCCGGTCTAAGTCTTATTTGGAGTCCGAGTCCTAGTCCCAAGCATTTGGATCTAGGTCCAATTATCATTCCAAATGCAAGTCCTAGTTCTAGTCCCCGGGCCGCCTTCCGTTTTGGTTCCATTTTGGGTCGCAGTGTTACGGGGTTCGGGTCCACTTTTTGGTTTGAGACTGGGTTCAGGTTCGAGTGTGGGTTCGGTCCTCGTCAAAGTTCGAGTCCAGGGATGGGTCCCAAATGTAGACACCGACTATGGGTTTTGTACAAGCCCTGGGTCCAGATCCGGATCCTAATCTCGGGTCCAAGTCTGGCTCCATTTCTAGTGCCGTGTCACGAGCTGGCTCCTAGGTTCAAGTTCGTGTCTAGAGCCGGGTCCTAGGTGTCCCGTCCTAGTTCCTGCTTTCCTGTGTCCCTATCATATAATGGATCAAGGTCCCGGCGAATGTGTGGGTTTGGGTCCCGATCTAGTTTTCGGTTCGAGTCCTAGTCTCTGCCTCTCGAGTTTAGGTCTCCTCGTTAGTGGTTTTGATCCGGGTTCGGGTTTGGGTTTAGGTCCTAGTCTCGGGTCCTAGTCCTAGTTCGCCCTAGTTCCATTTGCGATTCTAACTCGAGTTTGGGTTCTGCCCAGCTCGAATTCGAGTCCTCGTCTAAATTCAGGGTTCGGTCCGCATTTCAATATAGGTCCGCATCAGTTCCGGTGTGGGTTCGCGTCCTGGGTCCTGGTCTAGGTTGGGTCCGAGTCCCAAATTCCATTCTCGATATGAGTTTGGATTCAGTTCTTGGTCTAAGTCGTTGGTTCTGATCCTGGTCTGGGTTCGAGTTTTGGTCCAGGTTTGGGTCTAGCTTTGGGTCTGATTTTAGGTGTGGGTTTGAGTTCGGGTCCGAGTCTGTGTCCATGTTTGTGTCCTGGTCTGGACCCCAATCTGGGTCTATGTTCGGGTCCAGGTCCAAGTTGGGGTCTCGAGTGCGGGTCCAAGTTTGGGTCTTGGTCAGGATCTCGATCCAAATCTAGGTCCAGCATTTCGATCCCAGTTTGTGTCTTTGTCCGAGTCAAGGTTCCTATCTGGAGCCCTATCTAGGTCCAAGTCTCTGTTTGGGATCATGTCCCAGATTTAGGTCCAGTCCGGTCTCGCTCCTTTTTGGGTACACGACTATGTTCTGGGCTCGAGTTCGTGTCTCGGTTTGGGTCTCGGTTAGGTCGTGGTCCGGTCCTAGTCACGGTCGTAGTCTTGGTCTGTGGTCCAGGTTCAACAGTCTTCTTCTGGTTCTAATTTTGGGTCCAAGGTCTAGTTCTGGGTTCAAGTTTGGTTCTTCGTCTGGGTTCTAGTCCTAGTATGAGTCCCAAATCTAGACACCGGCCACTGGTCTGTTCCAGGACCCGTTACCCAAATCTCGACTCAAGATTTGGATCACTGTCACGAGTCTCGGTCTTGTTCTAGTTCAGGTCCCAGGTCCCATTTCTGAGTTTGGGTTCGGGATCGAGATCGTGGTGCGTTCTAGGTCCTTACACTTGTTTTGTGTCCCTAGTCCGGTTACATGTTTGGGTCTGAGTTCAGGTTCGGGTTCGGGTCTCGAGTCTAGGTCCTGGTCCAGTTACTGTCCGGATCTAAGTCCAATTTCATTTATGATTCAAAGTCCAAGTCCTAGTTCCAAATTCCGGTCAACTTCTTGTTTTTGTTCCATTTTTGGGTCACGCAGACGGTTCGGGTCCACTTTTTGGTTTGGGACTAGGTTCAGGTCCGAGTGTGGGTTCGGGTCCTTGTCAGGGTTCGTATCCATCGTTGGGTCCCAAATCCAAACAACGACTACGGTTTCGTCCTAGCCCTAGGTCCAGATAAGGATCAAAATCTTGGGTACTAGTCTGGTTCCATCTCTGGTGCCAGGTCACGAGCTGGGTCCTAGGTTCAAGTTCGGGTCTGGGTCGGGTACTAGGTCCCGGTCCTAGTTCTGTTTCCCAGGTCCCTATCCTAATCTAGGTCAACGTCCAGGTTATTGTGTGGATTTTGGGTTCTGGCCTAGGTTTGGGTTCGAGTCCTAGTCTCGGTTCGGGTTTAGGTCTCTGTTTGGGTTTTAATCTTGGTTCGGTTTTGGGTTTAGGTCCTAAACCTGGTGCTAGTCCTTGTTCGTTTCTAGTTCTATTTGCGATTTTGAGTTCGAGTCGTGGTCTGAGTTTGGGTTCAGGTGCGGATTGTAGTCTAGGTCCAAATCGTGCTCCGGTGTGGGTTCGCCTCCTGGGTCTTGGTCTAGGTCGGGTCCGAGTCCCAAGTTCCAATCACGATATGAGTCTCGATTCAGTTCTTGGTCTAAGTCCTTAGTTCTGATCCTAGTCTGGGTTCGAGTTTGGGTCCGGGTCCGGGTCTAGGTCTGGGTCTAATTCTAGGTGTGGATTTGAGTTCGGGTCTGAGTCTGTGTCCGTAGTTGTGTCAAGGTCTGGACCGCGATCTCGCTGTGCCAGGTTCGGGTAACTGTGTCCCGTGATGGGATCCCGAGTGCGGGTCCAGATCTAGGTCTTGCCTTTCGATCCCAATCTGGGTCTTAGTCTGAGTCCAGGTTCGGATCCGGATCCCTATCTAGGTCCAAGTCGTTGTTTGGGATCGTGTCCCATATTTAGGTCTAGGTTCGGGTCTCAGTTCCGATCTGGGTACACGACCTTGTCCGCGGCTGAGTTCCAGTCTCATTTTGGGTTTGAGGCTAGGTTTGTGTTCTGCTCTACGTCCGGTCCGGTCCTTATCACGTCCTAGTCTTGTTCTAGGTCCTCGTTCGGCGATTCTTGTTCAGGTTCTAATTTTGGGTCCCAAGTCTAGATCTGGGTTCGGGTTTGGTTCTTCGTCATGGTTCTGGTCCTAGTCTGTGTCCCAAATCTAGACACCAACTACTGGGCTGTTCCAAGCCCCGTTAACCGAATCCCGAGTAAAGATTTGGATCACATTCACGGGTCTCGGTCTGAATCTGGTTCAGGTCCCTTGTCCAATTTATGAGTTTGGGTTTAAGATCGAGACTGGGGTGTGGTCCTAGGTCCCGACCCTAGTTCTGTGTCCCTAGTCTGGTTCCATGTTTGTGTCTGAGTTCAGGCTTGCGTTAGTGTCCCGAGTACAGATTTGGGTTGGGATCCGGGTCTGGCTCCCAATTCTGGTCTAGGTCTGATTTGGAGTCCGGGTCCTAGTCTGGTTACGGTTCTGGATATAGGTCCAATTTCAGTAATGATTCAAAGTCCAAGTCCTAGTTCCAGTCCCGGTCAACATCCCGGTTTTGGTTCCAATTTTGGGTCACATGGTACGGTTCGGTCACTTTTGGGTTTGGGATCGTGTTCAGTGTCCGAGTGTGGGGTGCGGTCCTTGTCGTGGTTCCGCTCTGTGGTTGGCTCCCAAATCCAGACACCCACTACGGGTTTTGTCCAAGCCCCGTGTTCAGATCCGGATCCACCCGGTCCTACCTGTTTGCATTTTCTGTGCCGGGTCACGAGCTTGGTCCTACGTTCAAGATCAGGTGTGGGTCGGGTACTATGTCCCGGTCCTAGTTCTGCTTCCCAGGTCCCTATCCTGATTCTAATTCCAGGTCCCGATTATTGTGTGGGTTTGGGTCCCGTCTAGGTTCGAGTTCGAGTCCTAGTCCTTGCCTCCGGTTTAGGTCTCTCGTCCGGGTTTTGATCCGGTTCGGGTTTGGGTTTAGGTCCCGGTCCGTGTCCTAGTCCTAGTTCTGGTTGCCTAGTTCCATTTGCGATAATTAGTTCTAGTTTGGGTTTGACTTCGGCCTGAGTTCAAGTCTAGGTCCGAGTTTGGGTTCGGCACGGATTCTAGTCTAGGTCGAGATCGTGCTCCGTGTGTGGGTTCGCGTCTTGGGTCTTGGTCTAGGTTGGGTTCGAGTCATAAGTTCAAATCCCGATCTGAGTCTGGATTCAGTTCTGGGTCTAAGTCCTATGTTCTGATCCTGGTCTGGGTTCGAGCTCGGGGTCCGGTCTAGGTCTTGCTTTGGGTCCGATTCTAGCTGTGGGTTTGAGCCGGGGTTCGAGTCTCCGTGTCCGAGTTTGTGTCTAGGTCCGGACTCCCGATCTTGATCTAGGTTCGGGTCGAGGTCCAAGTTCGGTCCCGAGTGCGGTCCAAGTTTTGGTCTGGGTCAGGATCTCGGTCCATATCTAGTTCCAGCATTTCGATCCCAGTCTAGGTCTTGGTCCGAATCCAGGTTCGTATCCGGATCCCTATCTAGGTCCAAGTCTGTGTTTGGGATCGGGTCCAAGATTTAGGTGCAGGTCCGGTCTCCGTTCCGTCGTGGTACACGATCGTGTCCGAGACCGAGTTCCGCCCCGCATTGGGTCCGAGGCTAGGTCTGTGTTTGGTTCTACGTCTGGCTCCGGGACCTATTCGGGGTCCTAGTCTTTTTCTAGTGGTCCCGGTTTGGTGATTCTTGTTCAGGTTCTAATTTTGGGTCCCAAGTCTAGGTCTGGGTTCGGGTTTGGTTCTTTGTCTAGGTTCCGGTCCTAGTCTGAGTTAGAGATCTAGACACCGACTATTGGTCTGTTCCAGTCCCTGTTACCCGAAACCTGGGTCAAGATCTGGATCACTATCACGGGTCTCGATCTGGTTCTGGTTTAGGTCCTAGGTCCCATTTCTAAGTTGGGTTCGGGATCGAGACTGTGGTGCGATTCTTGGTCCCAACCTAGTTCTGTGTCCCTAGTCTGGTTCCATGTTTGGGTCCGAGTTCAGGTTTGCGTTCGTGTCCCGAGAACAGATTTGGGTTGGGATCCGGCCCGGCTCCCAATCGGGTCTAGGTCCGATTTGGAGTCCCGGTCCTAGTCCGGTTACTTCTGCTTCCGGATATAGGTCCAATTTCGCAATGATTCAAAGTCCAAGTCCTAGTTCCAAATTCCTGGCCAACTTCCCGATTTTGGTTCCAATTTTGGGTCACATGGTACGGGTTGGGGTCACTTTTGGGTTTGGGATTGTGTTCAGGTCTGAGTGTGGGGTGCGGTCCTTGTCAGGGTTCCGGTCTAGGGTTGGCTCCCAAATCCAGACACCGACTACGGGTTTTGTCCAAGCCTTGCATCAAAATCCGGATCCAATCTCGGGTCCCGTCCGTTTGCATTTTCTTCGTGCTCGGGTCACGAGCTCCTGGCTCCCACGTTCAAGTTCGGTGTCCGGGTCGGGCACTATGTCCCGGTCCTAGTTCCGCTTCCTGTGTCCCTATCCCGATTCTCGATCCAGTCCCGGCTTATTGTGTGGGTTTGGGTCCCGGCTCAGGTTAAGATTCGAGTGCTAGTCTTGAATCGGTTTAGGTATCCGTTTGGGTTTTTATCCGGGTTCGGGTTTAGGTTTAGGTCCTTGTCCTGGTCCTACTCCTAGTTCAGTTCTACTTCCATTTGAGATTCTTAGTTCGAGTTTGGGTATGAGTTCGGGTCGGAGTTCGAGTCCTGGTGTGAGTTTGGGTTCAGGTCCGAATTAAAGTCTACGTCCTGATCAGGCTCCGGGTGTGGGTCCGCGTCCTGGGTCTTGGTCTAGGTTGGGTCCGAGTCCCAAGTTCCAATCCCGGTCTGAGTCTGGATTCAGTTTTGGGTCTAAGTCCTTGGTTTTTATCCTTGTCTGGGTTCGAGTTTTGGTCCGCTCCTGTGTCTAGCTTTCGGGTTTGATTCTAGGTGTGGGTTTGAGTTCAAGTCCGAGTGTGTGTCTGGGTTTGTGTCCAGGTCTGGACGACGATCTGGGTCAAGGTTCGGGTCTAGTTCCAAGTTGGGGTCCTGAGTGGGGTCCAAGTTTGGGTCTGGGTCAGGATCTCAGTCCAGATCTACGTCCAGCATTTCGACCCCGCATCGGCCTCTCGTCCGTGTCTAGGTTCGTAATCGGATCCCTATCTAGGTCCAAGTCCGTGTTTGGGATCGTGTCCCAGATTTAGGTCCATGTTCGGGTCTCAGTTTCGGTCTGGGTACACGACCGTGTGCGGGCCCGAGTTCCAGTCTCAGTTTTGGTCTGAGGGTAAGTTTGTGTTCCATTCTACGTCCGTCCGGGTCCGGTTCGTCACGTCCTAGTCTTGTTCTAGGGTCCTAGCTTAGCGAATGTTGTTCAGGTTCTAATTTTTGGTCCGAGGTCTAGGTTTGGGTTCGGGTTTGCTTCTTCACCTGGGTTCTGGTCCTAGTCTGAGTCCCAGACCTAGACACCGACTACTGGTCTGTTCCAGGCCCCGTTACCCGAATCCCGAGTCAAGATCTGGATCACTGTCACGGGTCTTGATCTGGTTCTAGTTCAGGTCCCAAGTCCGATTTCTGAGTTTGGGTTAAGGATCGAGACAGGGGTGCAGTTTTAGGTCCTGACCCTAGTTCTGTGTCCCTAGTCATGTTCCATGTTTGGGTTTGAGTTCAGGTTCGGGTTCGATTCACGAGTTTAGGTTTGGGTTGGGATCCGGTCTCGTATCCCAATTTGGGTCTAGGTCCGATTTGGAGTACGGTCCTTGTCCGGTTACGGTTCTAGTATCTAGGTTCAATTTCAGCTTATGATTCCAAGTCCGAGTCCTAGTTCCAAATTCCCGTTTACTTCGGTTTTGGTTCAAGTTTTGGGTCACGTGGTACGCAGTTCGAGTCCACTTTTGGGTTTTGGATCGGGGTTCGGTGTCCGAGTGTGGGTTCGGGTCCTTGTCAGGGTTCGGGTTCAGGGTTGGGTCCCAACTCCAGACAGCGGCTACGGATTTTTTCCAAGCTCCGGGTCCGCATCCGGATCCCAATCTCGAGTCTTAGTCTCGGTCTCCATTTCGGTGCCGTGTCACGAGCTACGTCCTAGGTTCAAGTTCGGTCCGTCTGGGTACTACGTCTCGGTCCTAGTTCTGTTTCCCAGGTCCCTATCCTGATTCGAGGTCTAGGTCCTGGTTAATGTTTGGGTTTGGGTCTTGGTCAAGGTTCGGGTTTGAGTCCTAGTCTTGGTTCGAGTTTAGGTCTTTGTCTGGGTTTTGATCTGGGTTCGGGTTTGGGTTTAGGTCTTGGTCTTCGTCCTTTTCCTAGTCCTAGTCCTAGTTCGGTTCTAGTTCCATTTGCGATTCTGAGTTCGAGTTTGGGTTTCAGTTCGGGTCGGAGTTCGAGTGCTAGTCTGAGTTTGGGTTCCGGACCCGATTTAAGTCTAGGTCAAAATCAGGCTCTAGGTGTGGGTTCGCGTCCTGGGTCTTGGTCTAGGTTGGGTCCGAGTCCCAAGTTTCGATCCCGATATGAGTCTGGAATCAGTTCTTGGTCTAAGTCCTTGTTTCTGATCCTGGTCTGTGTTGGAGTTTGGGTCCGGGTCCGGGTCTAGCTTTGGGTCTAATGGTGAGGGTTTGAGTTCGGGTCAAAGTCTGTGTCTGTGTTTGTGTCAAGGTCTGGACCCCGATCTAGGTCTAGGTTCGGGTCCAGGTCCAAGTTGGGGTCCCTAGTACGGGTCCAAGTTTTGGTCTGGGTCAAGATCTTGATCCAAATCTAGGTCAAGCATTTCAATCCTAGTCTGGGTCTTTGTCCGAGTCCAGGTTCGTATCTGAAACCCTATCTAGGTCCAAGTCTATGTTTGGAATCGTGTCCCAGAGTTAGGTCAAGGTACACGACCGTGTCCGGGCCCGAGTTCCAGTCTCTGTTTGGGTCTGAGGCTAGGTCTGTGTTCGGTTCTACGCCTGGGTCCGGTCCCGCTCACTTCGTCCTAGTCTTGTTCTAGGGTCCTAGTTCGCCGATTCTTGTTCAGGTTCTAATTTTGGGTCCTAGGTCTAGATCTGGGTTCTTTTTTGGTTTTTTGTCTTGGTTCTGGTCCTAGTCTGAGTCCATGATCTAGACACCGACTACTAGTCTGTTCCAGGCCCTGTTACCCGAATCCTGAGTCATGATCTGGATCACTGTCACGGTTCTCGGTCTGGTTCTGGTTCAGGTCCGAAGTCCAATTTTTGAGTTTGGGTTCGGGATCGAGACTGGGGTGCAGTTCTAGGTCCCAACCCTGGTTCTGTGTCCCTAGTCTGGTTCCATGTTTAGGTCTGAGTTCAAGTTCGGGTTCAGGTCCCGAGGCCAGGTTTGGGTTAGGATCGGGGTCCGACTCCCACTCCGGTCTTAGTCGCATTTTGACTCGGTCCTAGTCCGGTTACGGCTCTAGATCTAGTGTCCAATTTCGCTTATGATTCCAAGTCCAAGTCCTAGTTCCAAATTCCTTGGCCAACTTCAGCTTTTGGTTCCAATTTTGGGTCATAAGGCACGGTTCGGCCGCCTTTATGGTTTTGGACTCGGGTTCTGTGTCCGAGTGTGGGTTTGGTCCTTGTCCGGTTCAGAGTCCAAGGTCGGTTCCCAAATCCAAACACCGACTACGGGTTTTGTCTAAGCCCTGGGTCAAGATCTGAATCCCAATCTCGGGTCCCAGAGTGGTTCCATTTTTGGTGTCATGTCACGAGCTAGGTCCTAAGTTCAAGTTCGGTCCGGTTTGCTAGGTCCCGGTCCTAGTTCTGTTTCCTAGGTCCTTATCCTGATTCTATGTCCAGGTCTCGGTTATTTTGTGGGTTTGGGTCCCGGTCTAGGTTCGAGTTCGAGTCCTAATCTTAGTTAGTGTTAAGATCTCTGTCTGGGTTTTGATCTGGGTTCGGATTTGGGTTAGGTCTGGTCCTCGTCCTGGTCCTAGTCCTAGTCCTAGTTCGGTTCTCGTTCCATTTGCAATTCTGAGTACGAGTTTGGGTTTGAGTTCTGGTCGGAGTTCGATTCCTTGTCTGTAAGTTTGAATTTCGGAATCGGATTTCGCCCAGGTCCAAATCAGGCTCCGATGTGGGTTCGCGTCGTGGGTCTTCGTCTAGCTTGGCTTCGAGTTTGGGTCCAGGTCCGGGTCTAGCTTTAGGTCTGATGGTGTGGGTTTGAGTTTGGGTCCGAGTCTGTGTCCGTGGTTGTGTCCAGGTCTGTACCCCCCGATCCGGGTCTAGTTCGGGTCTGTGTCCAAGTTAGGGTTCCAAGTTCGGGTCCAAGTTTGGGTTTGGGTCAAGATCTCGATCCAGATCTAGGTCCAGGATTTCGTTCATAGTTTGGGTCTTGGTCTGAGTCCAAGTCTGTGTTTGGGATCGTGTCCCAGATTTAGGTCCAGGTCTGGGTCTGAGTTTTGGTCTGGGTACACGATCAGAAACCGGGGCCCGAGTTCCGCCTCGGTTGGGTCTGGGGCTAGGTCTGTGTTCGGTTCTACGTCTGGGTCCGGGTCCTAGTCACAGTCCTACTCTTATTCTAGGAACCTAGTCTTGGCGATTCTTGTTCGGTGTTCTAATTTTTGGTCATGTGTCTAGGTCTGGGTTCGGCTTTTGTTCTACGTCTAGGTTCGGGTCCTCGTCACGGTTCGGTCTGTGGTCGGGTCCCAAATCCAGACGCCGACTATGGGTTTTGCCCCAACCCTAGGTCCAGATTCGGAATCCAATCATGGGTCCCAGTCTGGTCCCATTTCTTGTACTGGGTCACGAGGTGGGTCTTAGGTTCAAGTTCAGGTCTGGGTAAGGTACTAGGTGCCGTGCATAGATCTCGTTTCCCGCTCCCTATCCCGATTATAGGTCCGTGTCCAAAGTTATTGTGTGGGTTTGGATCCCGCCTAGGTTTGGTTTCGAGTCCTAGTCTCTGCTCGGCTTTATGTCTCCGTCCGGATTTTTATCCGGGGTTCAGGTTTGGGTTTAGGTCCTGGTCCTTGTCCTGGTCCTGGTCCTAGTCCAAGTATGTTCTAGTTCCATTAGCGATTTTGAGTTCGAGTTTGGGTTTGAGTTTGGGTCGTAGTTCGAGTCTTGGTCTAAGTTTCTGCTCAATTCTTGATTTCGGCCCAGTGTCCAACCGGGCTTCGGGTGTGGGTTCGCGTCCCGGGTCTTGGTCTAGGTTGGGTCCGAGTCCTAAGTTCCAAGCCCGCTCTGAGTCTGGATTCAGTTCTGCGTCTAAGTCCTTTGTTCTAATCCTGGTCTGGGGTCGAGTTTGGGTCCTGGTCTGGGTCTAGCTTCGGGTCTGATTCTAGGTGTGGGTTTGAATTCGGGTCCAATTCTGAGTCCGGGTTTGTGTCTAGTTGGGGTCCTCAGTGCGGGTCCAACTTTGGGTCTGGGTCAAGATCTCAGTCCAGATCTAGGTCCAGCATTTCGATCCCAGTCTGGGTGTTTGCCCGAGTCCAGGTTCTTATCCGGATCTCTATCTAGGTCCAAGTTTGTTCTTGGGATCGAGTCCCAGATTTAGGTTCAGGTCCAGGTCTAAGTTCCGGTCTGGGTACACGACTGCTTTTGGGCCCGAGCTCCAGTCTCAGTTTGGGTTTGAGGCTAGGTCTGTGTTCGATTCTACGACTGGGTCTGGATCCTGCTCAGGGTCCTAGTCTTGTTTTAGGGTCCTCGGGTTCTAGCGATTCTCGTTCGTGTTCTAATTATGGGTCCTAGGTCTAGGTCTGGGTTTCGCTTTGGTTCTTCGTTCTGGTTCTGGTCCTACTCTGAGTCACAGATCTAGACCCCGACTACTAGTCTGTTCCAGTCACCGTTACCGAAATCTAGAGTCAAGATTTGGATCACTGTCACGGTCTCGGCTCGTTCTGGTTCAGTGTCCCAGTGTCCCATTTCGGAGTTTGGGCTCGGGATCGAGATTGGGGTGCGGTTCGTATCCCGACCCTTGTTCTGTTTCCCTAGTGTGGTTCCATGTTTGGGTCTGAGTTCACGTTCAGGTTCAGGTCCCAAGTCCAGGTTTGGGTTAGGATCCAAGTCCGACTGCCAATCAGGTTACGGATCTGGATCTAGGTCCATATTCATTTATGATTCCAAGTCCAAGTCCTAGTTCTAGTCCCGGTGAACTTCAGTTTTTGTTCCAATTTTGGGTCACAGGGTACAGGTTCGGGTCCACTTTTGGGTTTGGGACGGGGTTCAGGTCCGGGTGAGGGTTTGGGTCCTCGTTTCGGTTCGGGTCCAGGGCTGGGTCCTAAATCCAAACACCGACTATGGGTTTTGCCCCAACCCTATGTCCAGATCCGAATCCCAATCATGGGTCTCAGTCTAGTTTCATTTCTGGTGTCGGGTCACGAGCTGGGTCTTAGGTTCAAGTTCGGGTCTGGGTAAGGAACTAGGTGCCGGTGCTAGTTCTATTTCCCTGGTCCCTATCCTGATTCTAGGTCCGTGTCCAAGTTATTGTGTGGGTTTGGATCCTTGTCTAGGTTTGGTTCTCGAGTCCTAGTCGCGCTTCGGCTTTAGGGTCTCCTCGTCTGGGTTTTGATCTGTGTTCGGGTTTGGGTTTAGGTCCTGGTCCTGGTCCTAGTCCTAGTTTGGTTCCAGTTGCATTTGCAATTTTGAGTTCGAGTTTGGGTTTGAGTTGGGGTCAGTGTTTGAGTCTTGGTCTGAGTTTGGGTTCCAGTCTCGATTTCAGTCTAGGTCCAAATCAGGCTCCGGGAGTGTGTTCGCATCCTGGGTTTTGGTCTAGGTTGGGTCCGAGTCCCAAGTTCCAATCCCGATCTTAGTCTGCATTCAGATCTGGGTCTAAGTCCTTGGTTCTGATCCTGGTCTGGGGTCGAGTTAGGGTCCGGGTCTGGGTCTAGCTTCGGGTCTGATTCTAGGTGTGGGTTTGAGTTCGGTCCACTCGAGTCCGGGTTTGTGTCTAGTTCTAGACCTCGATCCGGGTCTAGGTTCGGCCCAGTCTAAGTTGGGGTCCCGAGTGCGGGTCCAAGTTTGGGTCTAGGTCAGATCTCACTCGCATCTAGGTCTAGCATTTCAATCCTGGGCTCGGGTCTTTGCCCGAGTCCAGGTTCTTATCCGGATCTCTATCTAGGTCCAAGTTTGTGTTTGGGATCGGGTCCCAGATTTAGGTTCAGGTCCAGATCTATGTTATGGTCTGGGGACACGACCGTTTCTGGGCCCGAGTTCCAGTCTCAATTTGGGTATGAGGCTAGGTCTGTGTTCAATTCTACGTCTAGGTCCGGGTCTTGCTCACGGTCCTAGTCTTGTTCTAGGGTCCTGGTTCGGCGATTCCTATTCAGGTTCTAATTATGGGTCCCAGGTCTAGGTTTGGGTTTCGATTTGGTTCTTCGTCTGGGTTCTGGTCCTAGTCTGAGTCACAGATGTAGACCCCGACTACTAGTCTGTTTCAGGCCGCGTTACCTGAATCCCGAGTCAAGATCTGGATCACTGTCACGGCTCTCGGTCTGGTTCTGGTGTAGGTCCCATGTCCCATTTCTGTGTTTGGGTTCGGGATCGAGACTGGGGTGCGGTTCTAGGTCCCGACCCTAGTTCTGTGTCCCTAGTCTGTTCCATGTTTTGTCTCGAGTTCAGGTTCGGGTTCCGCCTCCCGAGTCCAGGTGTTTGGGTTGGGATCCGGTCCGCTCCCAATTCGGCATAGGTCTTATTTGGAGTCCTGGCCTTAGTCCTGCCACTGCCCAGATCTAGTGTCCAATTTCGCTATGATTCCAAGTCCAAGTCCTACATCCAAATCTTGGCCAACTTCCCGCTTTTGTTCCAATTTTGGGTCACCGGCACGGTTCGCGTCCACTTTTGGGTTTGGAAGTGGGTTCAGTGTCCGGGTGTGGGTTCGGTCCTCGTCGTGTTCGGCGTAGGGTAGGGTCCCAACCGCACACCGACTACGCGTTTTATCCAATCTCTCGGTTCCAAGCTCCCGAATCCCAATCTCGAGTCCGAGCCCGGTTCCATTTCTTGTGCCGGGTCACGAGCCGTGTCCTAAATTCAAGTTCGGCTTGGCTCGTACTAGTGTCCAAGTCCTAGTTTTGTTTCCTGTGTCCCTATCCTAATTCGGGTCCAAGTCTCCGTTATTATATGAGCTCGGGGTCCCGTCAAGGTTCGGTTCGAGTCCCGAGTCCAGGTGCTTGGGTGGGATCCGGTCCGGCTCCCAATTCGCGTCTAGGTCTCGATTTGGAGTCCAGTGTCCTTGTCCTGCCACTGCTCTAGATCTAGGTCCAATTTTAGTTATGATTCCATGTCAAAGTCCTAGTTCCATCTCTGGCTAACTTTCTGCTTTGGTTCCAATTTTCTTGCTGTGGTACGGTTTGGGTCCATCTTTGGGTTTGGGCTTGGGTTGAGCTCCGGAGTGGGTTCGGTCTTTCGTGATGCTTCTCGGTCCAAGGCCGGGTCCTAAACCCGTACTCTAACTACATATTTTGTCCAAGCCTTGGGTCTAGATCCCATCCCAATCTCGGTCCTGGGCCTTGTTCCATTTCTTGTGCCGGTCACGAGCCGGGTCCTAGGTTCAAGTTCAGTGTCCGGGGTGGGGTACTAGGTCCCGTTCCTAGTTCTCGTTTCCTGTGTCCCTATCCCGATTCTTGGTCAAGGTCCCGGTTATTGTGTGGGTTTGGGTCCCGTCCTAGGTTCGGGTTCGGTTCGAGTCCTAGTCCTCGCTTGGGTTTAGGTCTCGTCTCGCCTTTGATATAGGTTCGCGTTTTGGTTTAGTTCCCGGTCCAAGTCCTACTTCTAGTTCTGCTCTAGTTCCATTTGCGATTCTTAGTTCCATTGGGTTTGAGTTCGGTTAGAGTTCGAGTCTTATTTCGAGTTTAGGTTCCGGTCCTGATTTCAGTCTAGGTCCAAATCAGTGCTTCGGCATGGGTTCGCGTCCCGGGTCTTGGTATAGGTTGGGTACGAGGCCCAAGTTCCAATCGCGATCTGAGTCTGGATTCTGTTCTGGGTCTAAGTCCTTGGTTCTTATCCTGGTGTGGGTTCGAGTTTGGGTCCGGCACTGTGTCTAGTTTTGGGTCTGATTCTAGGTGTGGGTTTGAGTTCGTGTCTGAGTCTGTGTTCGGGTTTGTGTCAAGGTCTGGACCACGATCTGGGTCTAGAATTGAGTCCAGGTCCGAGTTCAGGTCCAACTTTGGGTCTGCGTCAGATCCTTGGCCCGCATCTAGGTCTAGCATTTCTTTGGCCCTGGGCTGGGTCTTTGTCCTGGGCCTCGGGTCTTTGTCCTGGCCTCGGGTCTTTGTCCTACCACGTTCGGTCCAAGATTTAGTTCCTGTGTCCGGTCTTAGTTCTGTCCGGGTACACCACCGTGTTCGGCTCGAGTTCCAGCCCCGCTCATGGGTCTGAGGCTAGGTCTGTGTTCGGTTCTAAGTCTGGGTCTGGGTCCTTGTCACGGTCCTAGTCTTGTGCTAGGGTCCTGGTTCGACGATTCTTTTTCAGGTTCTAATTTTGGGTCCCAAGTCTAGGTCTAGATTCGGGTTTGGTTCTTCGTTTGGGTTCAGGTCCTAGTTTGAGTACCAGATCTAGACACCGACAACTGGTCTTTTCAAGGCCCCGTTACCCGAATCCTGAGTCAAGATCTGGAGTTCTGGTTCAAGTCCCCGGTCCCATTTTTGAGTTCAGGTTTAGGTTTGGGTCCCGAGTCCAGGTTTGGGTTGGGATCTGGGTCCGGCTCCCAATTCGGGTATAGGTCTGATTTGGAGTCCGAGTCCTAGTCCGGTTACAGTTCTTAATCTAGGTCCAATTTTAGTTATGATTCCAAGTCAAACTCCTAGTTCCAGTCTTGGTCAACTTTTGTTTTGGTTCCAATTATAGGTCACAAGGTATGGGTTTGGGTCCACTTTTGGGTTTGAGACTGGGTTCAGGTCCGAGTGGGTTTTTGTCCTCATCAGGGTTCGGGTCCAGGGCTTGGTCCCAAATCCAAACACCGACTACGGGTTTGTCCAAGCCCTGGCTCCAGATCTGGATCCCAATCTCTAGTCCCAATCTGGTTCCATTTTTGGTGCCGGCTCACGAGCTGGGTCCTATGTTCAAGTTCGGGTTTGGGTCGGGTACTCGGTCTCGGTCCTAGTTCTATTTCCCAGGTCCCTTTCCTAATTCCCCGGCTCTGTGTCCTTATCGTGTGGGTTTGGATCCCGGTCTAGGTTAAGTTTCGAGTCTTAGTCTCGGTTAAGGCCTAGGTCTCTATCTGGGTTTTTATTTGGGTTCTGGTTTGGGTTTAGGTCCTAGTTCCTGGTCCTTGTCCTAGTCTTAGTTCGGTTCTAGTTCCATTTGCGATTCTGAGTTGGAGTTTGGGTTTGAGTTCGGGTCAGAGTTCGAGTCCTCATCTGAGTTTGGGTTCCGGTCCGGATTTCCCGCCTCTACGTCCAGATTAGGCTCCAGGTTCGGGTCTAGGTTTGGGTCTTATTCTAGGTGTGGGTGTGAGTTCGGGTCTGAGTCTGTGTTTGGGTTTGTCTCCTAGTCTAGACCCCGATCTGGGTCTAGGTTTGGGTCCAACTCCAAGTTGGGGTCCCGAGTGCGGGTCCATGTTCGGGGTCTCGGGTCCGGGATCTTCGTCCGCATCTAGGTCCAAAGATTTTGGATACCAGTCTGGGTTTTGGTCTGAGTCCATGTTCGTATCCGGATCCTAACCTAGGTCCAAGTCTGTGTTTGGGATCAGGTCCAAGATTTAGGTCCAGGTCCGGGTCTCAGTTCCGGTCTGGGTACACGACCGTGTTCGGGCCCGAGTTCTAGTCTCAGTTTGGATCTGAGGCTAGGTATGTGTTCGGTTCTACTTCTGGGTCCGGGTCATGGTCACAGTCCTAGTCTTGTACTAGGGTCCTGGTTCGGCAATTCTTGTTCAGGCTCTAATTTTGGGTCCCAAATCTAGACACCGACTACTGCTCTGTTCGAGGCCCCGTTACCCGAATCCCAAGTCAAGATCTGGATCACTGTCACGGGTCTCGGTTGGGTTCTGGTTCAAGTCCCAGGTCCCATTTCTGAGTTTTGGTTCTGGATCGAGACTGGGGTGAAGTTTTAGGTCCCGACCTTGGTTCTGTGTCCTTTGTATGGTTCCATGTTTCGATCTGAGTTCAGGTTCGGGTCCCGAGTCCAGGTTTGGGTTGGGATCTTGGTCCGTCTCCCAATTCGGGTCTAGGTCTGATTTGGAGTCCGGGGCCTAGTCCGGTTACAGTTCTGGATCCATGTCAAATTTTAGCTATGATTCCAAGTCAAAGTCCTAGTTCCAGTCTTCGTCAACTTCCGGTTTTGCTTCCAATTTTGGGTCACAGGGTACGGGTTCAGGTCCACTTTTGTTTTTGGGACTCAGTTCACGTCTGAGTGTGGGTTCGAGTCCTCGTCAGGGTGCGGGTCTAGGGCTGGGGCCCAAATCCAAACACTGACTACTGGTTTTGTCCAAGCCCTGGGTCCAAATTCGGATCCCAATCTCTGGTCCCAGTCTTGTTCCATTTCTGGTGCGGGTCCAAGTTTGGGTCTGGGTCAGGATTGCGGTACAGATCTAGGTCCAGCATTTCGATCCCAGTCTTGGTCTTGGTCCGAGTCCATGTTCGTATCTGGATCCCTATCTAGGTCCAAGTATGTGTTTGGGATCAGGTCCAAGATTTAGGTCCAGGTCCGGGTCTCAGTTCCGGTCTGGGTTCACGACCGTCTCCGGGCCCGAGTTCTAGTCTCAGTTTGGGTCTGAGGCTAGGTCTGTGTTCGGTTCTACGTCTGGGTCTGGGTCCTGGTCACGGTCCTAGTCTTGTACTAGGGTCCTGATTCGGCATTTCTTGTTCAGGTTCTAATTTTGGGTCCTAGGTCTAGGTCTTCGTTCTGGTCCTAGTTTGATTCCCAAATCTAGACACCGGCTACTACTCTGTTAAAGGCCCCGTTACCCGAATCCCGAGTTAAGATCTGGATCACTGTCACGGGTCTCGGTCTTGTTCTGGTTCAAGTCCCTGGTCCCATTTCTGAGTTTGGGTTTTGGATCGAGACTTGGGTGAAGTTCTAGGCCCCGACCCTAGATCTGTGTCCTTATTCTGGTTCCAAGTTTCAGTCTGAGTTCAGGTTCGGGTCCCGAGTCTAGGTTTGGGTTGGGATCCGGGTCCGGCTCCCAATTCGGGTCTAGGTCCGATTTGGAGTCCGGGTCCTGGTCCGGTTTCAGTTCTGGATCCATGTCAAATTTTAATTATGATTCCAAGTCAAAGTCCTAGTTCCAGTCTTCGTCAACTTCCGGTTTTGGTTCCAATTTTGGGTAACAGGGTACGGGTTCGGGTCAACTTTTTTTTTGGGACTTGGTTCAGGTCCGAGTGTGGGTTCGAGTCCTGGTCAGGGTTTGGGTCTAGGCCTGGGTCCCAAATCTAAACACAGACTACAGGTTTTGCCCAAGCCCTGGGTCCAAATCTGGATCCCAATCTCGGGTCCCAGTTTTGTTCCATTTCTGTTGCCGGCTCACGAGCTGGGTCCTATGTTCAAGTTCGTGTCTGGGTCGGGTACTCGGTCTCGGTCCTAGTTCTGTTTCGAGGTCCCTATCCTAATTCTGGGTCCAGGTCACGGTTATTGTGTGGGTTTGGATCCCGGTCTAGGTTTGGTTTCGAGTCCTAGTCTCGGTTCGGGCTTAGGTCTCTTTTTGGATTTTGATCTTAGTTGGGGTTCGGGTTTATGTCCTAGTTTCTGGTCCTTGTCCTAGTCCTAGTTCGAGTCTAGTTCTATTTGCGATTATGAGTTCGATTTTGGGTTTGAGTTCGGGTCACAGTTCGAGTCCTGGTCTGAGTTTGGGTTCCGGTCCGGATTTCAGTGTACGTCCAGATCAGGCTCCTGGTCCAGGTCTAGCTTAGGGTCTTATTCTAGGTGTGGGTTTGAGTTCTGGTCCGAGTCTGTGTTCGGGTTTGTGTCTAGGTCTAGATCCCGATCTGGGTCTAGGTATGGGTCCAGGTCCAAGTTGGGGTCCCCTGTGCGGGTCCAAGTTTGGGTCTAGATCAGGATCTCTGTACAGATCTAGGTCCAGCATTTCGATCCCAGTCTAGGTCTTGGTTCAAGTTTTCTTCTTCGTCTGGGTTCTGGTCCTAGTTTGAGTCCCAGATCTAGACAATGACTACTGGTTTGTTCAAGGCCCCGTTACCCGAATCCCGAGTCAAGATCTGGATCACTATCTCGGGTCTTGGTCTGGTTCTTGTCAAGGTCCCTGATCCCATTTTTGAGTTTGTGTTCGGGATCTAGACTGGGGCACGGTTCTAGGTCCCGACCCTGGTTCACTGTCCCTAGTCTGGTTCCATGTTTGAGACTGAGTTCAGGTTCAGGTTTGGGTCCCGAGTCCAGGTTTGGGTTGGGATCCGAGTGCGGCTCACAATTTGGGTGTAGGTCTGATTTGGAGTCCGGGTCCTGGTCCAGTTACGGTTCTGGATCTATGTCCAATTTCAGTTATGATTCCAAGTCCAATTCCTAGTTCCAGTCCCGGTCAACTTCTTGTTTCAGTTACAATTTTGGGTCACAGGGTACAAGTTCGGGTCCACCTTCGGATTTGGGACTGGGTTTTGCTCCGGGTGTGGGTTCGGGTCCTTGTGAGGCTTCGTGTCCAGGGCTGGCTGCTAAATCCAAACACTAACTATACGTTTTGTCCAAGCCTTGGGTCCAGATCCGGACCCCAATCTCGGGTCCCAGTCTTGTTCCATTTCTAGTGTCGGGTCACGAGTTGGGTCCTAGGTTCAAGTTCAGGTCTGGGTCGGGTACTAGGTCCCGTACCTAGTTCTTTTTCCGAGGTCCCTATCCTGATTCTGGGTCAAGGTCCTTGTTATTGTGTGGGTTTGGGTCCCCGTCTAGGTTCGGGTTCGAGTCCTAGTCTAGGTTTGGGTTTGGGTTTAGTTCCTGGTCCTGGTCCTAGTTGTAGTTCGGTTCTAGTTCCATTTGCGATTCTGAATTCGAGTTTGGGTTTGAGTTCGAGTAGGAGTTCGTGTCCTGGTCTGAGTTTGGGTCCAGTCCGGATTTCAGTCTAGGTCCAGATCACGCTCCGGGTGTGGGTTCGCGTCCTGGGTCTTGGTCTAGGTTAATCCGAGTACAAAGTTCCAATCGCGTTATGAGTCTGGATTCAGTTCTTGTTCTATGTCCTTGGTTCTTATCCTAGTCTGGGTTCGAGTTTGGGTCCGGGTCTTGTTCTTGCTTTGGGTCTGATTCTAGGTGTGGGTTTGAGTTCGGGCCTGAGTCTGTATTCTGGTTTGTGTCCAGGTCTCGACCCCGATCTGGGTCTTGGTTCGAGTCCAGGTCAAAGTTGGGGTCCCGAGTGTGGGTCCGAGTTTGGGTCTGGGTCAGGATCTCGGTCTAGATCTAGCTCTAGCATTTCGATCCCAGTCTAATTCTTGGTTCGAAACCACGTTCGTATCCGGATCTCTATCTTGGTCCAAGTCTATGTTTGGGATTGGGTCCAAGATTTAGGTCCAGTTCGGGGTCTCAGTTCCGGTTTGGGTACACGACCGTGTCCGGCTCGAGTTCCGCCCCGCTTGGGTCTGAGCCTAGGTTTGTGTTCGGTTCTACGTCTGGGTCCGGGTCTTTGTCAAGGTCCTAGTCTTGTACCAAGGTCCTGGTTCGGCGATTCTTATTCAGGTTCTTATTTTGGGTCCCAGGTCAAGGTCTGGGTTAAGGTTTGGTTCTTCGTTTGGGTTCTGGTCCTAGTTTGAGTCCCAGATCTAGACACCGACTACTGGTCTATTCAAGGCCCCGTTACTCGAATCCCGAGTTAATATCTGGATCACTGTCACGGGTCTCGGTCTGGTTGTGGTTCAAGTCCCTGGTCCCATTTTTGAGTTTGGGTTCGGGATCGAGACTGGGGTGCGGTTCTAGATCTGGACCCTGGTTTTGTGTCCCTAGTCTAGTTCCATGTTTGGGTCTGAGTTAAGGTTCAGGTTTGCGTCCCGAGTCCATGTGTGGATTGGGATCCGAGTTCGGCTCCCAATTCGGGTCTAGGTCTGATTTTGAGTCCGGGTCCTAGTCCGGTTACGGTTCTGGATCCAAGTCCTATTTTAGTTATTATTCCAAGTCAAAGTCCTTGTTCCAGTCTTTGTCAAATACCGGTTTGGGTTCCAATTTTGGGTCACAGGGTACGGGTTCGGGTCCACTTTTGGGTTTGGGACTGGGCTCAGGTCCGAGTGTGGGTTCGGGTACTCGTCAGGGTTCATGTCCAGGGCTGGGTCCCAAATCAAAACACCGACTACTTGTTTTGTCAAAGCCCCTGCCTAGATCCGCATCCAAATCTCGGTCCCAATCCGATTCAATTTTTGGTGCCGGCTACGAGCCGGGTCCTATGTTCAAGTTCTAGCTCGGCTCGGTACTTGGTCTCGTTCCTAGTTCTCGTTTCCTGTGTCCTTATCCTAATTCTTGGTCTAGGTCCCAGTTATTGTGTAGGTTTGGGTCCCGATCTAGGTTCAGTTTCGAGTCCTAGTCTCGGTTCGGGCTTAGGTCTCTGTCTAGGTTTTGATCTAGGTTCGGGTTTGGGTTTAGGTCCTAGTTCCTGGTCCTTGTCCTCGTCCTAGTTCGGTTCTAGTTCCATTTGTGATTTTGAGTTCGAGTTTTGGTTTTAGTTCGTGTCAGAGTTCGAGTCCTGGTCTGAGTTTGGGTTCCGGTCTGAATTTCAGTTTAGGTCCAAATCCGGCTCCAAGTCCGGGTCTAACTTTGGGTCTAATTCTAGGTGTGGGTTTGAGTTTGGGTTCGAGTCTGTGTTCGGGTTTGTGTCCAGGTCTGGACCCCGATCTGGGTCTAGGTTCGGGTCCAGGTCCAAGTTAGGGTCCCGAGTGCGGGTCCAAGTTTGGGTCAAGGTCAGGATCTCGGTCCAGATCTAGGTCCAGCATTTCGATCCTAGTCTTGGTCTTGTTCCGAGTCCATGTTCGTATCCGGATCCCTATTTAGGTCCAAGTCTGTGTTTGGGATCAGGTCCAAGATTTAGGTCCGTGTCCGGTCTCGCTTGGCGGGGTACAAGACCGTGTCCGGCCCGAGTTCTAGTCTCGCCTTGGTCCGAGGCCAGGTCCGTGTTCGCCCTACGTCTGGGTTCGGGTCCTGGTCAGGGTCCTAGTCTTGTACTAGGGTCCCGGTTTGGCATTTCTTGTTCAGGTTCTAATTTTGGGTCCTAGGTCTAGGTCTGGGTTCTGGTCCTAGTTTGAGTCCCAAATCTAGACAACGACTAGTGGTCTGTTCAAGGCCCCGTTACCCGAATCCCGAGTCAAGATCTGGATCACTGTCATGGGTCTCGGTCTGGTTGTGGTTCAAGTCCCAAGTCCCATTTCTGAGTTTGGGTTCAGGATAGAGACTAGGGAGAAGTTCTAGGTCCGGACCCTGGTTCTGTGTCGTTAGTCTAGTTCCATGTTTCTGTCTGAGTTCAGGTTCAGGTCCCGAGTCCAGGTTTGTGTTGCGATCGGGTCCGGCTCCCAATTCGGGTCTAGGTCTGATTTGGAGTCCGGGTCCTAGTTTTACAGTTCTGGATCCATGTCAAATTTTAGTTATGATTCCAAGTCAAAGTCCTAGTTCCAGTCTTCGTCAACTTCCGGTTTTGGTTCCAATTTTGGGTCACAGTGGTACATGTGTTCGTGTCCACTTTTGGGTTTGGGACTCCTGCCTGTGTCCGAGTGTGGGTTCGAGTCCTCATCAGGATTCGGGTCTAGGGCTGGTTCCCAAATCCAATCACTGACTACGGGTTTTGTCCAAGCCCTAGGTCCAGATCCGGATCCCAATCTCGTGTCCAAGTCTGGTTCCATTTCTTGTGCCGGCTCACGAGCTAGGTCCTATGTTCAAGTTTTGGTCTTTGTCGGGTACTAGGTCTCGGTCCTAGTTTTTTTTCCCAGGTCCCTATCCTAATTTTGGGTTCAGGTCCCAGTTATTGTGTGGGTTTGGATCCCGTTCTAGGTTCGGTTTCGAGTTCTAGTCTCGGTTCGGGCTTAGGTCTCTGTCTGGGTTTTGATCTAGGTTCGGGTTTGGGTTTATGTCCTAGTTCCTGGTCCTTGTCCTTTTCCTAGTTCGGTTCTAGTTCCATTTGAGATTCTGAGTTCGAGTTTGGGTTTGAGTTCGGGTCAGCATTCGAGTCCTGGTCTAAGTTTGGGTTTTGGTCCGGATTTCAGTCTATGTCCAGATGAGGCTCTGGGTCCGGGTCTAGCTTTGGGTCAGATTCTAGGGGTGGGTTTGAGTTCGGGTCCGAGTCTGTGTTCAGGTTTGTGTCCACGTCTGGACCACGATCTGGGTCTAGGTTTGGGTCCAGGTCCAAGTTGGGGTCCCGAGTGCGGGTCCAAGTTTGGGTCTGGGTCAGGATCTCGGTCCAGATCTAGGTCCAGCATTTCGATCCCAGTCTGGATCTTGGTCCGAGTCCATGTTTGTATCGGGATCCCTATCTAGGTCCAAGTCTGTGTTTGGGATCGGGTCAAAGATTTAGGTCTAGGTCCGGGTCTCAGTTCCGGTCTCGGTACACCATTGTGTCCGAGCCTGAGTTCTAGTCTCAGCTTGCGTCTGAGGCTAGGACTGCGTTCAGTTCTATGTCTGGGTCCGGGTCCTGGTCACGGTCCTAGTCTTATACTAGGTTCCTAGTTCGGCGATTCTTGTTCAGGTTTTAATTTTTGGTCCCAAGTCTAGGTCTGGGTTCCGATTTGGTTCTTCGTCTGGGTTCTGGTCCTATTATGAGTCCCAGATCTAGACACTGACTACTGGTCTGTTCAAGGCCCCGTTACCCAAATCCTGAGTCAAGACCTGGATCACTATCGGGGGTCTCGGATGGTTCTGGTTCAGGTCCCAGGTCCAATTTTTGAGTTTGGGTTCGGGATCCAGACTGGGGTGCGGTTCTAGGTCCCGACCCTGGTTCTGTGTCCCTAGTTTGGTTCCATTTTTGCGTCTGATTTCAGGTTCGGGTTTGGGTCCCGAGTCCGGGTTGGGTTGGGATCAGGTCCGGCTCCCAATTCGAGTCTAGGTCTGAGTTGGAGTCCACGTCCTGGTTCGATTACGGTTCTTGATCTAGGTCCAATTTCAGTTATTAATAAAAGTCCAAGTCCTAGTTCGAGTCTCTGTCAACTTCCGGTTTTAGTTCCAATTTTGGGTCACAAGGACTGGGTTTGGGTCCGGGTATGGGTTCGGGTCCTCGTCAGGGTTCGGGTCCAGGGCTGAGTCCCAAATCCAAACACCGACTACCAGTTTTGTCCAAGTCCTTGGTCCAGATCCGGATCAAAATCTCGGGTCCCAGTCTGGTTCCATTTCTAGTGCCGGCTCACGAGCTGGGTCCTATGTTCAAGTTCGAGTCTTGGTCGAGTACTAGGTCCCGGTTCTAGTTCTGTTTCCCACGTCCCTACCCTGATTTTGGGTCCAGGTCTTGGTTATTGTGTGGGTTTGGATTTCGGTATATGTTCAGTTTCGAGTCCTAGTCTCGGTTCGGGCTTAAGTCTATGTCTTGGTTTTGATCTGGGTTCGGGTTTTGGTTTATGTCCTGGTCCTAGTCCTGGTCCTAGTCCTAGTTCGGTTCTAGTTCCATTTGCGAGTTCGAGTTTTGTTTTGAGTTCGGGTCAGAGTTCTAGTCCTTGTCTGAGTTTTGGTTCCGGTACGGATTTCAGTCTATGTCCAGATCAGGCACCGGGTATGGGTTCGTAACCTGGGTCTTGGTATAGGTTGGGTCCGAGTGGCAAGTTCCAATCCCGATCTGAGTTTGGATTCAGTTCTTGGTCTAAGTCCTTGGTTCTTATCCTTTTTTGGGTTCGAGTTTGGGTCCGCGTCCGGGTCTAGCTTTGGGTCTGATTCTAGGTGTGGGTTTGAGTTCGTGTCTGAGTCTATGTTCGGGTTTGTGTCCAGGTCAGGACCCCGATCTGGGTCTAAGTTCGAGTCCAGGTCCAAGTTGGGGTCCCGAGTGCGGGTCCAAGTTTGGGTCTTGGTCACGATCTCACTCTAGATCTAGGTCTAGCATTTCGATCCCAGTCTAGGTCTTTGTCCGAGTCCACGTTCGGATCCGAATCTCTATCTAGGTCCAAGTCTGTGTTTGGGATCAGGTCAAAGATTTAGGTCTAGGTCTGTGTCTCAGTTCACAGCTGGGTACACGACCGTGTCCCGGCCCGAGTTCCAGTCTCAGTTTGGGTCTGAGCCTAGGTTTGTGTTCGGTTCTATGTCTGGGTCCGGGTCCTGGTCCTGGTCACGGTCATAGTCTTGTACTGGGGTCCTGGTTTGGCGATTCTTGTTCAGGTTCTAATTTTGGGTCCTAGGTCTAGGTCTTGGTTCGGGTTTTCTTCTTCGTCTGGGTTCGGGTCCTAGTTTGAGTCCCAGATCTAGACACCGACTATTGGTCTATTCAAGGCCCCGCTACCCGAATCCCGAGTCAAGATCTGGATCACTGTCTCGGGTCTCGGTCTGGTTCTGGTTCAGGTCCCTGGTCCCATTTCTGAGTTTGTGTTCAAGATCAAGACTGGGGTGCGGTTCTAGGTCCCGACCCTAGTTCTGTGTCCCTAGTCTGGTTCCATGTTTGGGTCTGAGTTCGGGTTGAGGTTTGTGTCCCGAGTCCAGGTTTGGGTTGGGATCCGGGTGCGGCTCACAATTCGGGTATAGGTCTGATTTGGAGTGCGGGTCCTGGTCCGGTTACGGTTCTTCCAAGTCCAATTCCGAGTTCCAGTCCCGGTCAACTTCCGGTTTCGGTTCTAATTTTGGGTCACAGGGTACGAGTTCGGGTCAACCTTTGGGTTTGGGACTGGGTTCAGCTCCGGGTGTGGGTTCGGGTCCTTGTCAGGCTTCGGGTCCAGGGCTGGGTCCTAAATCCAGACACTAACTACACGTTTTGTCCAAGCCTTGGGTCCAGATCCAGACCCCAATCTGGGGTCCCAGTCTTGTTCCATTTCTAGTGCGAGGTCACGAGCTGGGTCCAAGGTTCAAGTTCACGTCTGGGTCGGGTACTAGGTCCCGCTCCTAGTTCTTTTTCCGAGGTCCCTATTCTTATTCTGGGTCAAGGTCCCGGTTATTTTTTGGGTTTGGGTCCCCGTCTAGGTTCGGGTTCGAGTCCTAGTCTAGGTTTGGGTTTGGGTTCAGCGATTATTGTTCAGGTTCTTATTTTGGGTCCCAGGTCTAGGTCTGGGTTAAGGTTTGGTTCTTCGTCTTGGTTCTGGTCCTAGTTTGAGTCCCAGATCTACACACCGACTACTGGTCTATTCAAGGCCCCGTTACCCGAATCCCTAGTTAAGATCTGGATCACTGTCACGGGTCTCGGTCTGGTTATGGTTCAAGTCCTTGGTCCCATTTTTGAGTTTGGGTTCGGGATCGAGACTGGGGTACGGTTCTAGATCCGGACCCTGGTTTTGTGTCCCTAGTCTGGTTCCATGTTTGGGTCTGAGTTCAGGTTCAGGTTTGCGTCCCGAGTCCATGTTTGGATTGGGATCCGAGTTTGGCTCCCAATTCGGGTCTAGGTCTTATTTTGAGTCGGGGTCCTAGTCCGGTTACGGTTCTGGATCCAAGTCCAATTTTAGTTATGATTCCAAGTCAAAGTCCTTGTTCCAGTCCTGGTCAACTTCCAGTTTTGGTTCCGATTTTGGGTCACATGGTACGGGTTTGGGTCCACTTTTTGGTTTGGGACTGGGTTCAGGTCCGAGTGTGGGTTCGGGTCCTCGTCAGGGTTCATGTCTAGGGTTGGGTCCCAAATCCAAACACCGACTACTTGTTTTGTCCAAGCCCTCGGGTCCCAGTTTGATTCAATTTCTGGTGCCGGCTCACGAGCTGGGTCCTATGTTCAAGTTCGGGTTTGGGTCGGGTACTAGGTCTCGTTCCTATTTCTATTTCCCAGGTCCCTATCCTAATTCTTGGTCCAAGTCCCGGTTATTGTGTAGGTTTGGGTTCCGGTCTATGTTCGGTTTCGAGTCCTAGTCTCGGTTTGGGCTTAGGTCTCTGTCTGGCTTTTGATCTGGGTTCGGGTTTGGGTTTAGGTCCTAGTTCCTGGTCCTTGTCCTCGTCCTAGTTCGGTTCTAGTTCCATTTGCAATTTTGAGTTCGAGTTTGTGTTTTAGTTCGGGTCATAGTTCGAGTCCTGGTCTGAGTTTGGGTTCCGGTCCTAATTTCAGTCTAGGTCCGAATCCGGCTCCAGGTCCGGGTCTAGCTTTGGGTCTGATTCTAGGTGTGGGTTTGAGTTTGGGTCTGAGTTTGTGTTCGGGTTTGTGTCCAGGTCTGGACCCCATCAAGGTCTAGGTTCGGGTCCAGGTCCAAGTTGGGGTCCCGAGTGCGGGTCCAAGTTTGGGTCTGGATCAGGATCTCGGTCCAGATCTAGGTCCAGCATTTCGATCCCAGTCTTGGTCTTGGTCCGAGTCCATGTTTGTATCCGGATCCGTATCTAGGTCCAAGTCTTTGTTTGGGATCGGGTCCAAGATTGAGGTCCAGGTTCGGGTCTCAGTTCCAGTCTGGGTACACGACCGTGTCCGGGCCCGAGTTTTAGTCTCAGTTTGGGTTTGAGGCTAGGTCTCTGTTCGGTTCTACGTCTGGGTGCGGGTCCTTGTCATGGTCCTAGTCTTGTACTATGGTCCTGGTTTAGCGATTCTTGTTGAGGTTCTAATTTTGGATCCCAAGTCTAGATCTGGGTTCGGGTTTGGTTCTTCGTTTGGGTTGTAGTCCTAGTATGAGTCCCAGATCTAGACATCGTCGTCTGGTCTGTTCAAGGCCCCGTTACCAAAATCCCGAGTCAAGATCTAGATCACTGTCATTGGTCTTGGTTTGGTTCTGGGTCAAGTCACGATTCTAGAAACCATTACATCATTCTGAAATTGTATTACCATAGAAGGATTTAGGCAACGACTAGTAACTAATCATCAATATGCAACTCGAAATTCTGGGGAGGTAAGTTTGGATATAATTCAAAAATCAATTTAATGATCTTTGAACGGCATATCTACTAACTATTTCTCCACCCCTATCAGTTCGCAAGATCTTTAACCACTTACCGTAATGGTTTTAACCATTGCTAGAAATTTATGAAATTTTTCAAACATTTCAAATTTCTTTGCATAAGGTATAATCTAGAGTTACATTTTAAGAATACAATGAAAAACTCATATCCACCCCTGAATGTACATCCATCTGCGAATGAGATGAACTACTTTCAGTGGACGTAGGCATATTAACTCTTTGCAGAGATTGATCTTGTCCAATCCACTATGAACAAGATACAAATGCCATAGATTAATGAAAAATGTGGTTGAGTCTTTTGATGAGTTAGGTATAGTTACATCAAAGAGTTCTTAGAATAGTGCAAGTGGATCCTGGTCACAGAATATCAAACTCATATTCCATACAGTTTGAATCCATTGATAGAAAATACTTATTAAACACTTGAAAAGTGTAACTGTATTGCTTCCTGGAAATAGAAATATAAGAAAATTTCTGTTTGGATTATAAAATTAAAGTCAAAGACTTAAATTCAACAAAATATAATGAGTAATTCTTTCTTGGACCACCACTACTAATTTAACTCTAAGTCAAATTTGCCCATAAAGTAGGAGATTTCTAAGATTGAGGATTTATATCAATTAGGAATAGAATTTCGGGATTATAATCATATGTGTCATTAAATTTCTTAAGAGAAAATATAGAATGACATGAAATGATTTATAGACCATTCATCTAATGATATGTTATTGAGCTTTTCGAAATGAATAAGCTAAGAGGAATTAGGATAATTTCATTGTTTAAATAAGAATCCAACGATGCTTCAATTAGCGAAAGTCAAAGTAATCTTATTTATATAATCTTCGTGTTTCATATTGTAAAAATACTAGTCTAAGGTGTCATCAATTGATGAACAGCTAGATGTTGCATATACAATATTTATCTTTCGAGATATAACATAATTACGTATGTCTAATGGTGAAAATCCACTAGGGATTTATCTCATTAGATAAACAAACCAAGTTAGACCAACAATGAAGATTCGAAATTAAACTACAACTTAATAACAGAAAATAACATGGTTCAATATAAATTCATACACAATTCAGAAATTATAAACATATAGCAAGTAGGAATGACAAGTGAAAATACTAAAACATACAATCTTAAATAATTTCCAAGGTTTTCAACAAACTGATACAGTGTCCCGGTAGGCGAGAGTCAAAGTATCATTCATTGAATAGAGTTGTCAGCTCATCTAGAATAGAAACCATTCTAGCAACCTTTTATTCGATCAAAATAAGAATCCAACGTTGTCCCAGTAGGCGAGAGTCAAGGTTATTCTCATTTTATGAGCTTCCATCATTGTTTCATGTTTTATAATTTTATCTCTAAGTAGTCACCGTAGGGGAGAGTCTAATAGAGACGAAAACTTACAAAACACTTATCAAATGAGATCTTACGGTGTTAAATGCGTTAAACGAATAACCATCCATAGGGGGACGAAGTCTAGCGTGTCGAGGTTATATTGAAAACATTTAACTATTGTAAGACCAACAATGGAGATCGAATATCTTAATAATAATAAAGCTCATTATTTAAAAAGAGCTGTATTTTCATTGATACTTATTTTAATCTATTTATTTTAAATATATATTTATTTAATTAAAATTTCCAATTTAGAATGAAAAATTCTAAATATAAATTTTAATTTAATATTTATAAATTTTACTTAGATGGATATGAAAAGAACATGAATTTCTTCCATCTTTGTAATAATTTCTAATAAATATTTAGAAAAATATTCAATTTAAGTTGTTACAAAATTAATTTAAATTAATTTACAACTCAAATTTAATTTTCTATAAATATATATTGCATTTCAAAAAATTAAAGCATTCAAGGATACAATTTTCGAAAATGCATGTTAAAACAAAAAATAAATCCTGGAAAAATTATTCTAATTTAATGTTGGCCCAAAATTAATTAATAAAATTAATTTACAACAAAAAAATATAATTTTCCTATTTAATTAAACATATATAAGAAAAATTTCAAATATTTAAGTATGATGATAAAAATCAACTTAAATATTAATTTTCTATTTAATTAAATACACTAGAAAAATACTTCAAGCAAAAATATCACCTATCTAGACTTTTCTTTGACTAGTTAATTCAATTTCTAATAATATATTTTAATTCATTTATTTTAAATTAATCAATAAATGAAAAAATCATTGATTTAAGTTGGTCAAAAATTAAAATAAATAATTTACAACTTTAATCTATTTTTCAAATAAAATTCAAAATTCCAGCATTTAAGAAATGCAATTTCGAAATTTTATTAATAAAATAAACAAAAATATATTTTGAAAATTATTTAAATTTAGTTGAAGAATTAAATGTCACGAAAAAGAAATATTTAAGTATCATGATGAAAATCAACTTAAATATTTAATTTTCAAATTAATTAAATGTATTAAATTCAAGAAATAAATAATTAAGTGTAGAGAAGGCTTAATTATTAATCTCTAGTTTAATACTAGGAAAAATATACTTAAAATAAATTGTACCAAAATTAATTATTTCAATAATTAATTTCACAATGTATAATATTTTCCTATTTAATATTAGAAATAATAAGTAGTCTAGAAATAACTATCTAGAAAATATCTTATTTGACTAAGTATCTTTTCCACAAAATTTGAAAAAATATCTAATTTAGGTTGTATTAGAAAAAATCTAGAACCTAAATATTTTTTAAATTTAAATTTAATTAAACATCAAAAATTAAGTTGTAACTACTTAATTTGAAAATATTCCATTTTTAAGTTAATATTCCAAAAGATATTAACTTAAAAAATACCTAAAATATTCAATTTCAAGTTAATATTCGAAAAGATATTAACTTAAAAAATATCTAAAGAATCTTAAAAACCAATGCATAAAATTCCTCAACTTGATTTTGAAATTTTAAATCCAAAAGATATTCAGATTTAAGTTGGTTAGTTGTAGATAACCAAATATCAACTTAAATAGGAATATTTAATGAAAAATTTAAATTAAGCTCCAGAAAGAATCTAGATGGTTATATCAGTAAAACCCTATGTCTGATAAATCTAGGAAACTTTATTCACATAGTCATTTTTACTTTCCAATGTGTTGACAGCACAATAAAACAGGATCAAGTGTGTGAAAAGGGTTTTAGATGAATTTATACATTATGTACATATAATCATGAAACAAATCATGTGAACCATTCAACATTAAATGTTATTTCTGATCTATATTAATAAGTAAATCTGATTATATTGAAATGAGTTTTATTTAGGGAATAAAACCCAACACCAAGTTCCAATCCCGATCTGAGTCTAGATTCAGTTCTGGGTCTAAGTCCTTAGTTCTGATCCTGGTCTGGGTTCGAGTTTGGGTCCGGGTCTACCTTTGGGTTTGATTCTTGGTGTGGGTTTGAGTTCAGGTCTGAGTCTGTGTTCGGGTTTGTGTCCAGGTCTGACCCCGATCTGGGTCTAGGTTCGGGTCTAGGTCCAAGGTTGGGTCCCGAGTGCGGGTCGAAGTTTGGGTCTGGGTTAGAATCTCGGTTGAGATCTAGGTCCAGCATTTTGATCCCAGTCTGGGTCTTGGTCCGAGTCCACGTTCGTATTCGGATCCCTATCCAGGTCCAAGTCTGTGTTTGGGATCGGGTCCAAGATTTAGGTCCGGGTCCGGGTCTCAGTTCCGGTCTGGGTACATGACCATGTCTGGGCCCGAGTTCCAGTCTCAATTTGGGTCTGAGGCTAGGTCTGTGTTCGAGTTTGGTTCTTCGTCTGGATTCTGGTCCTAGTTTCAGTCCCAGATCTAGACACCGACTACTGGTCTGTTGAAGGCCTCGTTACCCGAATCACGAGTGAAGATCTGGATCACTGTCACGGGTCTCGGTCTTGTTCTGGTTCATGTCCCAGGTCCCATTTCTGGGTTTGGGTTCGGGATCGAGAATGGGGTGCGGTTCCAAGTCCCGACCCTGGTTCTGTGTCCCTTGTCTGGTTCCATGTTTGCGTCTGAGTTCAGGTTTGGGTTCGGGTCCTGAGTCCATGTTTGGGTTGGGATACGGGTCTGACTCCCAATTCGGGTCTAGGTCTTATTTGGAGTTCGTGTCCTGGTCCGGTTACGGTTCTGGATCTAGGTCCAATTTCAGTTATGATTCCAAGCCCAATTCCTAGTTCCAGTCCCGGTCAACATCCAGTTTTGGTTCCAATTTTGGGTCATAGGGTACGGGTTCAGGTCCACTTTTGGGTTTCGGACTGGGTTCAGGTGTGGGTGTGGGTTCTAGTCCTCGTCAGGGTTCGAGTCTAGGGCTGGGTCACAAATCCAAACACCGACTACGGGTTTTATCCAAGCCCTGGGTCCAGATCCGGATCCCGATCTCGGGTCCCAGTCTGGTTCCATTTCTGGTGCCGGCTCACAAGCTGGGTCCTATATTCAAGTTTGGGTTTGGGTCGGGTACTGGGTCCCTATCCTAGTTCTGTTTCCCAAGTCGTTATCCTGGTCTGGGTCTAGGTGCCGGTTATTGTGCGGGTTTGGTTCTCGGTCTAGGTTCAGTTTCGAGTCCAAGTCTCGGTTCGTGTTTAGGTCTTTGTCTGGGTTTTGATCTGGGTTCGGGTTTTGGTTTAGGTCCTAGTCCTCGTCCTAGTTCGGTTCTAGTTCCATTTGCGATTCTGAGTTCGAGTTTGGGTTTGAGTTCGGGTGAGAGTTCGAGTCTTGGTCTGAGTTTGGGTTCCAGTTTGGATTTCAATCTAGGTGCAGACCAGGCTCCAGGTGTGGGTTTGCGTCTTGGGTCTTGGTCTAGGTTGGGACCGAGTCCCAAGTTCCAATCCCGATCTGAGCGTGGAATCAGTTCTGGGCCTAAGTCCTTGGTTTTGATCCTGGTCGGGGTTCGAGTTTGGGTTCGGGTCTGGGTCTAGCTTCGGGTTTGATTCTAGGTGTGGGTTTGAGTTCGGGTCTTATTCCGAGTCAGGGTTTGTGTCTAGGTCTGGACCTCGATCTGGGTCTAGGTTCGGGTCCAGGTCCAAGTTGGGGTCCTGACTGCGGGTCCAAGTTTGGGTCTCGGTCAGGATCTCGGTCCAGATCTAGGTCCAGCATTTCGATCCCAGTCTAGGTCTTGGTCCGAGTCCAGGTTCTTATCTGAATCCCTATCTAGGTCCAAGTCTGTCTTTGGGATCGGGTCCCAGATTTAGGTCCAAGTCCGGGTCACAGTTCCGGTCTGGGTAGACGACCGTGTCTGGGCCCGAGTTCTAGTCACAGTTTGGGTTTGAGGCTAGGTGTGTGTTCGATTCTACGTCTGGGTCCGGGTCCTGGTCACGGTCCTAGTCTTGTTCTAAGGTCCTGGTTCGGCGATTCTTGTTTAGGTTCTAATTTTGGGTCCCAAGTTTAGGTTTGGGTTCGGGTTTTGTTCTTCGTCTGGGTTCTGGTCCTAGTCTGAGTCCCAGATCTAGACACCGACTACTGGTTTGTTCCAGGCCCCGTGACCTGAATCCCGAGTCAAGATCTGGATCACTGTCATGGGTCTCGGTCTGGTTCTGGTTCAGGTCCAGGTCCCATTTCTGAGTTCTGGTTCGGGATCGAGATTGGGGTGCTGTTCTAGGTCTCGACCCTGGTTTTGTGTCCCTGGTCTGGTTCCATGTTTGGATCGGAGTTCAGGTTCTGGTTCAGGTCCGTCCTGACTCAGATCGGGAATGGAACTTGGGACGCGAACCCACACTTGGAGCTTGATCTGGACCTAGACTGAAATTCGAACACGAACCCAAACTCAGACCAGGACTCGAACTCCGACCCAAACTATAATTCAAACTCGAACTCAAAATCGCAAATGGAACAGAACAGAACTAGGACTAGGACCAAGACCAGGACCTAAACCCAAACCCGAACCCAGATCAAAATCCAGACAGAGACCTAAACCCGAATCGAGACTAGGACTTGAACCCGAACCAAGATCGGGACCCAAACCCACACAATAACAGGAACTTGGACCCAGAATCAAGATAGGGACTAGGGAAATAGAACTAGGACTGGGACCTAGTACCAGACCCATACCCGAACTTGAACCTAGGACCCAGCTCAAGACCCAGCACCAGAAGTAGAACCAGACTTCGACCCGAGATTGGGATCCAGATCTAGACCCAGGGCTTGGACAAAACCCGTAGTCTGTGTCTGGATTTGGGACCCGGCCCTGGACCCGAATAATGACAAGGACCCGAACTCGCACCCGGACCTGAACCCTGTCCCAAACCCGAAAGTTGACTCGAACCCGTACCCTGTGACCCAAAATTGGAACCAAAACGGGAAGTTGACTGGGACTGGAACTAGGACTTGGACTTGGAATCATAACTGAAATGGCACATAGATCCAAAACCGTAACTGGACCAGGACCCGGACTCCAAATCAGACCTATACCCAAATTGGGAGTCGGACCCGGATCCAAACCAAAACCTCTACTCGGGACCCGAACCCGAACCTGAACTTAGACCCAAACATGGAACCAGACTAGGGACACAGAACCAGGGTCGCGACATAGAACCGCACCCCAGTCTCGATCTCGAACCCAAACTCAGAAATGGGACTTGGGACCTGAACCGAAACCAGATCGAGACCCGTGACAGTGATCCAGACCTTGACTCGGGATTCGGGTAACGAGGCCTCGAACACACCCGTAGTCTGTGTCTAGATCTGGGACTCAAACTAGGACCAGAACTCAGACGAAGAACCAAACCCGAACCCAGACCTAGACCTGGGCCCCAAATTAGAACCTAAACAAGAATCGTCGAACAAGGACCCTAGAACAAGACTAGGACCGTAGACCAAGACGCAGGACGCGAACCCACACCCGTAGCCTGATCTGGACGTAGATAGAAATCCGGACTCGAACCCAAACTCAGAATAGGACTCGAACTTCGACCCGAACTCAAACCCAAACTCGAACTCAGAATCGAAAATGGAACTAGAACCGAACTAGGACTAGGACCAGGACCAGGACTTAAACCCAAACTCGAACCCAGATCAAAACCCAGACAGAGACCTAAACCCGAACTGAGACTAGGACTCGAACCCGAACCTAGACTGGGACCCAAACCCACACAATATTGGGACCTGGACCCAGAATCAAGATAGGGACCTAGGAAACAGAACTAGGACCGGGACCCAGTACCCGACCCGGACGCGAAATTGAACTTAGGACCCAGCTCGTGACCCGACACAAGAAATGGAACTAGACTAGCACCCGAGATTGGGATCTGGATCTGGACCCAGGGCTTGGACAGAGCCCGTGGTCGGTGTCTAGATTTTGGACCCAGCGATGGACCCGAACCCTGACAAGGACCCAAAGCCACACCCAGACCTAAACCCAGTCGCAAACCCAAAAGTGGACCCGAACTCGTACCCTGTGACGCAAAATTGGAACCAAAACCGGAAGTTGACCAGGACTGGAACTAGGACTTGGACATGGAATCATAACTTAAATTGGACATAGATCCAGAACCGTAATCGGACCAGGACCCAGACTCCAAATAAGACCTAGACCCGAATTGGGAGCCGGACCCGGATCCCAACCCAAACCTGGACTCGGGACGCGAACCCGAACCTGAACTCAGACCCAAACATGGAACTAGACTAGGGACAAAGAACCAAAACTCAAAAATGGGACCTAGAATTGCAGCCCAGTCTCGATCCTGAACCAAAACTCAAAAATGGGAGCTGGGATTTGAACCAGAACCAGACCGAGACCCGTGACAGTGATCCAGATCTTGACTCGGGATTCGGTTAACGGGGCCCTGAATAGACCAATAGTCGGTGTCTAGATCTGGGACTCAGACTAGGACCAGAACCCAGACGAAGAAAAAAACCCAAACCCAAACCTAGACCTGGGACCCAAAATTAGAACCTAAACAAGAATCGCTGAACCAGGACCCTAGAACAAGACTAGGACCGTGACCAAGACCCGGAGCCAGACCTAGGACCGAACACAGACCTAGCCTCAAACCCAAACTGAGACTAGAACTCAGGCCCGGACACGGTCGTGTACCAGGACCTTTATAGAGACCCCGACCTGGACCTAAATCTGGGACCTGATCCCAAACACGGAGTTGGATCTAGATAGGGATCCGGATACGATCCTGGACTCGGACCAAGACCCAGAATGGGATCGAAATGTTGGACCTAAATCTGGACCGAGATCCTGAACAAGACCCTAACTTGGACCCGCACTTGGGACCCCAACTTGGACCTAGACCCGAACCTAGACCTAGATTGGGGTCCAGACCTGGACACAAACCTGGACACAGACTCGGACCAAAACTCAAACCCACACCTAAAATCAGACCCAAAGCTAGACCCGGACCTGGACCCAAACTCGAACCCAGACCAAGATAAGAACCAAGGACTTAGACCCAGAATTGAATCCAGACTCAGATCGAGATTGGAACTTGGGACTCGGACCCAACCTAGACAAAGACCCAGGACGCAAACCCACACCCGGAGCCTGATCTGGACCTAGACTAAAATCTGGACCCGAACCCAAACTCAAAACTGGACTCGAACTCTGACTCGAACTCAAACCCAAACTTGAACTCAGAATCGCAAATGGAACTATAACCGAACTAGGACCAAGACAAGGACAAGGACTCGAACCGAGACTACGACTCGAACCCGAACCTAGACCAGCGCCCAAACCCACACAATAATTGGGACCTGGACCCAGAATCAGGATAAGGACCTGGGAAACAGAACTAAGACCGTGACCTAGTTCGGGTCCAGGGTTTGGACAAAACCAGTAGTCAGTGGATAGATATGGGACCCAACCCTAGACCCAAACCCTGACAAGGACCCGAACCCACACACGGACCTGAACCAGTCCCAAACCCAAAAGTGGACCCAAACCTGTACCCTGTGACCACAAATTGGAACCAAAACCGGAAGTGGACCGGGACTGGAACTAGGACTTGGACTTCGAATCATAACTGAAATGGACCTCGATCCAGAACCGTATCCGGTTGAGGATCCAGACTCCAAATCAGACCTAGACCCGAATTGGGAGCCAGACTCGGATCCCAAACAAAACCTGGACTGGGGAGGCGAACACGAACCTGAACTAAGACCCAAACATTGAACCAGACTAGGGACACAAAACCAGGGTCGGGACCTTGAACCGCACCCAGTCTCGATCCCGAACCAAAAGTCAGAAATGGGACCTGGGACCTAAACCAGAACCAGAGCGAGACCCGTGACAGTGATCCAGATCTTGACTCGGGATTCAGGTAATGGGGCCTGGAACAGAGCAGTAGTCGGTGTCTAGATTTGGGACTCAGACTAGGACCAGAACTTAGACGAAGAACCAAACCCAAACCAAGACCTAGACCTAGGACCCAAAATTAGAACCTGAACAAGAATCGCTGAACCAGGACCCTAGAATAAGGCTAGGACCGTAACCAGGTCCCGGACCCAGACCTAGAACCGAACACAGACCTAGCCTCAGATCCAAACTAAGACGGGAACTCGGGCCATGACACGGTTGTGTAGCTATACCTGAACTGAGTCCCGGACCTCGACCTAAATCTGGGACACAATCCCTAACACAGACTTGGACCTAAATAGGGATCCAGATACGAACTTGGACTTGGACCAAGAACCAGACTGGGATCGAAATGCTGGACCCAGATCAAGACCGAGATCCTGACCCAGACCTAAACTTGGACACACACTCGGGACACTAACTTGCACCTGGACCTGAACCTAGACCCAGATCGGGGTCCAAACCTAGACACAAACCCGGACATAGACTCAGACCCGAACTCAAATCCACACATAGAATCAGACCAAAAGGTAGACCCAGACCCGGACCCAAACTCGAACGCAAACCAGGATCAGAACCAAGGACTTAGACCAAGAACAAAATCAAGGCTCAGATTGGGATTGGAACTTGGGACTCGGGCCCAACCTAGACCAAGACCCAGGACCCGAACCCACACACAGAGCCTGATCTGGACCAAGACTGAAATTCGGATTTGAACCCTAACTCAGACTTGGACTCGAACTCCGACCCGAGCTCAAACCCATACTTGAACTCAGAATCGTAAATGGAACTAGAACCAAACTAGGACTAGGACCAAGACCTAAACCTAAACCCGAACCCAAATCAAAACACAAACAGAGACCTAAACCCGAACATATACCGGTACCCAAACCCACAAAATAACTGGGACCTGGACCAGAATCAGGACAGGGACCTGGGAAACAGAACTAGGACCGGGACCTAGAACCCGACCCAGACACGAACTTGAACCTAGGACCCAGCTCATGACCTTGCACTAGAAATGGAACCAGATTGGGACCCGAGATTGGGATCCGAATCTTGACCCATGGCTTGGACAAAACCCGTAGTCGGTGTCTGGATTTGGGACACAGCTTGTGACACGAACCTTCACAAGGACCCGGAACTGAACCCAGTCCCAAACCTAAAAGTGGACCTGAACCCGTACCTTGTGACCCAAAATTTGAACCAAAACGGGAAGTTGACCGGGACTGGAACTAGGATTTGGTCTTGGAATCATAACTGAAATTTGACCTAGATCCAGAACCGTAACCGGACAAGGACCCGGACTCCAAATAAGACCTAGACCAAAATTGGGAGCCGGGCCCGGATCCCAACCCAAACCTGGACTTGGGACCCGAACCCGAACCTGAACTCAGACCCAAACATGGAACAAGACTAGGGACACAGAACCAGGGTCGGGACCTAGAACCGCACCCCAGTCTCGATCCGAAACCCAAACTCAAAACTGGGACCTGGGACTTGAACCAAAACATGAGCAAGACTCGTCACAGTGATCTAGATCTTGACTCGGGATTCTGGTAACGGGGCCTGGAAGAGACCAGTATTCGGTGGAAGACTGTGAAGGATCAAACTTGAAGAAGAAGGACATTCGGGCTCAGATCTTGATTATACTCTGCTACAGAAAGGATAAAAAGGTTAGAGATCTCTGAGCGAAAGGAGACATTAATTCCGTTGCATCAATGTAAGGTTTTCCTAACTTTATATGTGTTTAATTTATCGTTTTAGAAAGTTTATATTTAGGGTGTTCAAACAACATACTTGTGAGTAGATCTAAGATCCTGGTAAAATAATTTCCAACAAAAACCCGTAGTCGGTGTCTGGATTTGGGACCAAGCCTTGGACCCGAACCCTGACGAGGACCCGAACCCACACCCAGACCTAAACCAAGCCCCAAACCCAAAAGTGGACCTGAACCCGTACCCTGTTACCCAAAATTTGAACCAAAACCTGAAGTTGACCCAGACTAGAACTAGGACTTGGACTAGGAATCATAACTGAAATTGGACCTAGATCCAGAACCGTAACCGGACCAGGACCCGGACTCAAAATAAGACCTAGACCCGAATTGGGAGCCGGACCCGCTTCCAAACCCAAACCTTGACTCAGGACCCGAACCCGAACCTGAACTCAAACCCAAACATGGAACCATATTAGGGAAACAGAACCAGGGTCGGGACATAGAACCGCACCCCTGTCTCGATCCCGAACCCAAACTCAGAAATGGGACCTGGGACCTGAACCAGAACCAGATCGAGAGCCATGACAGTGATCAAGATCTTGACTATGGATTCGGGTAAAGGGGCCTGGAATGTACCGCAGGCTCGGTGTCTAGATCCGGGACCCGCCCAGGACCGTAACCCGCACGAAGAACCAAACCCGAACCCAAACCTAGACCTGGGACCCAAAATTAGAACCTGAACAAGAATTGCCGAACCAGGACCCTAGAACAAGACTAGGACCGTGACCAGGACCCGGACACAGACGTAGAACCGAATACAGACCTAGCCTCAGACCCAAACTAAGACTGGAACTCGGGCCCGGACACAATCGTGTACCCAGAGCGGAACTGAGACCTAGACCTGGACCTAAATCTTGGACCCGATCCCAAACACAGACTTAGACTTACATAGGGATCCGGATAAGAACCTGGACTCAGACCAAGACCCAGACTGGGATCGAAATGCTGGACCTATATCTGGACCGAGATCCTGACCCAGACCCAAACTTGGACCCGCACGTAGGACCCCAACTTTGACCTGGACCCGAACCTAGAACCAGATTAGGGTAAAGACCTGGACACAAACCCGGACACAGACTTGGACCCGAACTCAAACCCACACCTAGAATCAGACCCAAAGGTAGACCCGGACCAGGACCCAAACTCGAACCCAGTCCAGGATCAAAACTAAGGACTTATACCCAGAACTGAATCCAGACTCAGATCGGGATTGGAACTTTAGACTCGGACCCAACCTTGACCAAGACCCAGGATGCGAACCCACACCCGGAGCCTGATTTGGACCTAGACTGAAATCCAGACCCGAACCCAAACTCAGACCAGGACTCGAACTCCGACCCGAACTCAAACCCAAACTCGAACTTAGAATCGCAAATGGAACTAGAACCGAACTAGGACCAGGACCTAAACCCAAACCAAAACCCAGATCAAAACCCAGACAGAGACCTAAACCTGAACCGAGACTAGAACTCGAAACTGAACCTAGACCGGGACCCAAAGCCACACAATAATTGGGACCTGGACCCAGAATAAGGATAGGGACCTGGGAAACAGAACTAGGACCGGGTCCTAGTACACGACCCAGACTCGAACTTGAACATAGGACCCAGCTCGTGAGCTGACACTAGAAATGGAACCAGACTGGGACCCGAGATTGGTATCCAGATCTGGCCCAGGGCTTGGACAAAACCCGTAGTCGGTGTCTGGATTTGGGACCCAACCCTGGACCGAACTCTGACGAGGACCCGAAACCACACCCGGACCTGAGCAAAGTCCCAAACCCAAAAGTCGACCCAAACCCGTACCATGTGACCCAAAATTCGAACCAAAATCGGAAGTTGACCGGGACTGGAACTAGGACTTAGACATGGAATCATAACTAAAATTGGACCTAGATCCAGAACCGTAACGGGACCAGGACCCAAACTCCAAATAAGACCTAGACCCGAATTGGGAGCCAAACCCATATCCCAACCAAAACTTGGACTCGGGACCCGAACCCAAACCTGAACTCAGACCCAAACAAGGAACCAGACTAGGGACACAGAACTAGGGTGGGGACCTAGTACCGCACCCCAGTCTCCATCCCGAACCCAAACTCAGAAATGGGACTTGGGACCTGAACCAGACCGAGACCCATGACAGTGATCCAGATCTTGACTCGGGATTTGGGTAACGGGAGATGGAACAGACCAGTAGTCGGTGTCTAGATTTGGGACTCAGACTAGGACCAGAACCCAGACCCAGACCTAGACCTGGGACCCAAATTAAACCTGAATAAGAATCGCCGAACCAGGACCGTAGAACAAGACTAGGATCGTGAGCATGACCTGCACCCAGATGTAGAACCGAACACAGACCTAGCCTTAGACCTAAATTGAGACAGGAACTCGGGCCCAGACACAGTCGTGTACCTAGACCGGAACTGAGACCCAAACCTGGACCTAAATCTTGGACCCGATCCCAAACACATACTTGGACCTCGATAGGGATCCGGATAAGAACCTGGACTCGGACCAAGACCCAGACTGGGATCGAAATGCTGGACCTAGATCTGGACCGAGATCCTGACCCCGACCAAAACTTGGACCCGCACTCAGGACCCCAACTTGGACCTAGACCCAAACCTAGAACCAAATCGGGGTCCAAACCTGGACACAAACCCGGACACAAACTCGGACCTGAACTCAAACCCACACCTAGAATCAGACCCAAACCAGACCAGGATCAGAACAAAGGACTCAGACCCAGAACTGAATACAGACTCAGATCGGGATTGGAACTTGGGACTTTGACTAAACCTAGACCAAGACCCAGGACGCGAACCCACACCATGAGTCTGATCTGGACCTAGACTGAAATCCATACAAAACCCAAAGTCAGACCAGGACTCGAACTCCGATCCGAACTCAAACTGAAACTCGAACTAAGAATCGCAAATCGAACCAAACAAGGAATCAGACTAGGGACACAGAACTACGGTCAGGACCTAGAACCGCACTTAGGATTCGGAGTAACGGAGCCGGAATGTACCGCATTTGATGTCTAGATCTGGGACTCAGACTAGGACCAGAACCCAGACGAAGAACCAAACCCTAACCCAAACCTAGACCTGGGAGCCAAAATTAGAACTTAAAAAAAGAATTGTCGAACAAGGACCCTAGAACAAGACTAAGACCGTGACCAGGACCCGAACCCAGACCTAGAACCAAACACAGACTAGCCTCAGACCCAAACTGAGACTTGAACTCGGGCCCGGACACGATCGTATACCCAGACCGGAATTGAGACCCGGACCTGCACCTAAATCTGGGACCCGATCCCAAACACAGACTTGCACCAAGATAGGGATCCAGATACTTACCTAGACTTGGACCAAGACCCAAACCGGGATCGAAATGTTGGACCTACATCCGGACCGAGATCCTGACCCAGACCCAAACTGGGACCCGCACTCGGGACCCCAACCTTGACCTGGACCCGAACCTAGACCCAGATCGGGCTCTTGACCTGGACACACTCGGACCCGAACTCAAACCCACAACTTGAATCAGACCCAAAGCTAGACGCGGACCCGAACCCAAACTCGAACCCAGACCAGGATCAGAACGAAGGACTTAGACCCAGAACTGAATCCAGACTCAGATCTGTATTGGAACTTGGGACTCGGACCCAACATAGACCAGGACCCAGGACGTGAACAAACACCCGGAGCCTGATCTGGACCTAGACTGAAATCCAGACCCGAACCAAAACTCAGACCAGGACTCGAACTAGGACAGAGACCTAGTACCTGACCAAGACTCGAACTTGAACCTAAGACCCAGCTCGTGACCCGGCACCAGAAATGGAACCACACTAGGACTCGAGATCGGGATCCGGATCTGGACCAAGGGCTTGGACAAAACCCGTAGTCAGTTTCTGGATTTGGGACCGAGCCCTGTACCCGAACCCTGACGAGGACGCAAACCTAAAACCAGTCCCAAACCCAAAAGTGGACAAGAACCCGTACCCTGTGATAGAAAATTGGAACCAAAACTGGAAGTTGACCGGGACTGGAACTAGCACTTGGACTTGCAATCATAACTGAAATTGGACCTAGATCTAGAACCGTAACCGGACAAGGACCTGGACTCCAAATCAGACCATGACCCGAATTGGGAGCCAGACCTGGATCCCCACCCAAACCTGGACTCGGGACCCGAACCCGAACCTGAACTCAGACCCAAACATGGAACGAGACTAGGGACACAGAACCAGTGTCAGGACCTAGAACCCAACCCCAGTCTCGATCTCGAAACCAAACTTAGAAACGGGACCTGAGACCTATACCAGAACCAGACCGACACCCGTGACAGTGATCCAGATCTTGACTCGGGATTCAGGTAACGGGGCCTGGAAAAGACCAGTAGTCGGTGTCTAGATCTGGGACTCAGACTAGGACCAGAACACAGACGAAAAACTAAACCCGAACCCAGACCTAAACCTTGGACCCAAAATTAGAACCTGAACAAGAATCGCCGAACAAGGACCCTAGAACAAGACTAGGACCGGGACAAGGACCCGGACCCAGACGTAGAACCGAACACAGACATAACCTTAGACCCCAACTGAGACTGGAACTCAGGCTCAGACACGGTCGTGTACCCAGACCGGAACTGAGACCTTGACCTGGACCTAAATCTGGGACACGATCCCAAACACAGACTTGGACCTAGATAGTGATTCGGATATGAACCTGGACTTGGACCAAGACAAAGATTGGGATCGAAATGCTGGACCTACATCTGAACCGAGATCCTGACGAAGAAAAATACTTGGACCCGCACTCGGACCCGAACTTGGACCTTGACCCTTACCTAGCCTGATCGTGGTCCAGACCTGGACACAAACACGGACACAGACTCCGACCCGAACTCAAACCCGCACCTAGAATCATACCCAAAGTTAGACCTTGACCTGGACCCAAACTCTAACCCAGACCACGATCAGAACCATGGAATTAGACCCGGAACTGAATCCAGACTTAGATCGGGGTTGGAACTTGGGACTCAGACCCAACCTAGACCAAGACCCAGGACGCGAACCCACACCCAGAGCCTGATCTGGACCTAGACTAAAATCCGGACACGAACCCAAACTCGGACCAGGACTCGAACTCCGACCGAACTCAAACCCAAACTCGAACAAAGAATCGCAAATGGAACTAGAACCGAACTAGGACTAGGACTAGGACCAGGACCTAAAACAAAACCCGAACCAAGATCAAAACCCAGACAAAGACCTAAACCTGAACCGAGACTAGGACTTGAACCCGAACCTAGACCGAGACACAAACCCACACAATAAACGGGACCTGGATCCAGAATTAGGATAGAGACCTGGGAAACAGAACTAGGACCGGGACATAGTACCCGGCCTAGACCCGAACATGAACCTAGGACCCATCTCCTGTCCCGGCACAAGAAATGGAACCAGCTTGGGACCTGAGATTGGGATCCAGATCTGGACCCAGGGCTTGGACAAAACCTGTAGTCCGTGTCTGGATTCGGAATCCAACCCTGGACCCCAACCCTAACAAGGATCCGAACCCTCACTCGGACATGAACCCAGTCCAAAACTCAAAAGTGGACCCGAGCCCGTACCCTGTGACCCAAAATTGGAACAAAAACTGGAAGTTGACCGGAAGTTGACCCAAAATTGGAACTAAAACCGGTAGTTGACCGAGACAAGAACTAGGACTTGGACTTGGAATCATAACTGAAAGTGGACCTAGATCCATAACGGTAACCGAACTAGGACCCAGACTGCAAATTAGACCTCGACCCGAATTGGGAGCCGGACCTGGATCCCAAACCAAACCTGGTCTCCGGACCCGAACCCGAACCAGAACTCAAACCCAAACATGGAAACAGACAAGGGACATAGAACCAGGGTCGGGACCTAGAACCATACCCCAGTCTCGATCCCAAACCAAAACTCAGAATTGGGACCTAAGACTTGAACCAGAACTAGACCGAGACCCGTGACAGTGATCCAGATCTTGACTGAGGATTCAGGTAACGGGGCCTAGAACACACCACCAGTCGGTGTCTAGATCTTGGACTCAGCCTAGGACCAGAACCCAGACGAAGAACGAAACCCGAACCAAGACCTAAACCTCGGAACCAAAATTCGAACCTGAATAAGAATCGCCGAACCAAGACCCTTGAACAAGATTAGGACCGTGACCAGGAACCGGAACCAGACCTAGAACCGAACAAATACCTAGCCTGATACCCAAAGTGAGACTGGAACTCGGGCTCGGACACGGTCGTGTACCCAGACCGTAACTGAGACCCGAACCTGGACCTAAATCTGGCACCCGATCCCAAACACAGACTTGGACCCAGATAGGGATCCGGATACGAACCTTGACTAGGACCAAGTCCCAGACATGAATCAAAATGCTAGACCTAGATTTGGACCGGGATCCTGACCCAGACCCAAAACTTGGACCCGCACTCGGGACCCGAACTTGGACCTGGACATGAACCTAGACCCAAATAGGGGTCCAGCCCCGAAAACAAACTAGGACACAATCTCGGACCCGAACTCAAACCCACACCTAGAATCAGACCTAAAGCTAGACCCGAACCCAGACCCAAACTCGAACCCAGACCAGGATCATAACCAAGGACTTAGACCCAGAACTAAATCTAGACTTAGATCGAGATTGGAACTTGGGACTCGGACGTAACCTAGACCAAGACCCAGGACGGGAACCCAAACCCGGAGCATGATCTGGACCTATACTGAAATCTAGACCCGAACCCAAAATTCAGACCAGGACTCGAACTCCGACACGAACTCAAACCCAAACTCGAATTCAGAATTCCAAATGGAACTAGAACAAAACTAGGACTAGGACCAGGACCTGACGTAAACCAAAACCCGTACCCAGATCAAAACCTAGATAGAGACCGAAACCCGAACTCGAACCTAGACCGGGACCCAAACCCACACAATAACTGGGACCTGGACCGAGAATCAGTATAGGGACCTGGGTAACAGAACTAGGACCGGGAGCTAGTATGCGACCCAAACCCGAAGTTGAACCTAGGACCCAGCTCGTGACTCGGCACCAGAAATGGAACCAGACTGGGACCCGAGATTGGGATCAAGATCTGGACCCAGGGCTTGGACAAAACCCGTAGTCGGTGTTTGGATTTGGGACCCAGCCCTGGACCCGAACCTTGACAAGGACCCGAACCCACACCCAAACCTTAACCCAGTCCCAAACCCAAAAGTGGACCCGAACCCGTAGCCTGTGACCCAAAATTGGAACCAAAATCGGAACTTGACCGAGACTGGAACTAAGACTTGGACTTGGAATCATAACTGAAATTGGACCTAGATCCAGAACCGTAACCGGACCAGGACTCTGACTCCAAATCAGACCTAGACCCGAATTGGGAGTCGGACTCGGATCCAAACCCAAACCTGGACTCGGGACCCGAACCCAAACCTGAACTCAGACCCAAACATGGAACCAGACTAGGGACACAGAACCAGGGTCGGGACCTAGAACCGCACCCTAGTCTCGCTCCCGAACCCAAACTCTGAAATGGGACCTTGGACCTGAACTAGAACCAAACCGAACTTACTTTAGTAAGATTATGAAGCATTTTTTTTTCTAATTGCAATCTATAGAAGCTTCTCGACCTCTAGGCATAGATTTTATTTATCTAAGGAAAAGTCTCAACTATTCCAGATTAGATAAAGCCACGAAAGAATTCCTTAAATCAACAGTGGAAGGTCTCAGATATGCTTTAGTATGCCTTAGACCAGACACCTGCTGTTGAGTGGGAGTAATTAGTAGGTATCAGATTAATCCAGGAGAGGAATATTGGAAGACAATCAAGTAAATCTTAAGATTAAGAAGAGGAACTATATGTTAGTCGATAAGGGTGTGTTTAAAACTCTAGGACCAAACTAGGACTAGGACCAGGAGCAGGTCCTAAACCCAAACCCGAACCCAGATCAAAACCTAGACGGAGACCTAAACTCGAACCGAGACTGGGACTCGAACCCGAACCTAGACCAGGACCCAAACCCACACAATAACTGGGACCTGGACCCAGAATCAGGATAGGGACCTGGGAAACAGAACTAGGACCAGGTAGTGGTGTACATCAAACCGCTGAAACCACTCAAACCGCCCGCACTGCAATTAAAATGGGGTTTGAAATTCTTCGCGGTGCGGTTGCGGTTTGAATTTTTCCCAAACTGCGCGTTGCGGTGCGGTTTCCGGTTTTTAATTATTAAACCGCGATTCAAACCGCACCGCACCGCATGTTTTAAAATTTCAATTTTTATATTTATTTAATTAAGCCCATACATATGAGCCCAACCCAACCCTATAAATCTTAGGAAAAAATCCATAACTCTACACAAACCCTCTCTTCTTAGCAACAAACCCAAGCCCATACATGTGTATTGAAATTTGGAGTAAGAACTTTGTGTTGTTTTATATTTAATCTATTGCTGAAAGTATGTTAGTTGTACATTTATATTGTTGTTGGAATTTAATTAGTTTCAAGTTTGTTATTTTGATTTAGGTGTATTGTTGAAACTTTAAAAAGATTATTGACTTATTGTTGTTGTTATAACTTTTATTAGTCTCAAGTTTGTTGTATTTTCTTAAGTATTTTGGAATAATTATATTAATGATAGTTTAATTATTTTAGGATGATTTCAAAAAAAAAACTGTGATAGTTCAAACCGCAAGAAACTGCATCGCACCGCACCGCATCATTTTTTGCGGTGCAGTTTTTACGGTTTTTTAGTATCGCGGTGCGGGTGCAGTTTCGAAAATTGGAAAAACCGCATGTGCAGTTTGATTTGAAAAAATGTTTAAAAACCGCACCACCCGAACCGCGAAACCCCTAGGACCGCGACATAGTACTCGACCCAGACCTGAACACCTAGGACCCAGCTCCTGACCCGGCACAAGAAATGGAAGCAAACTGGGACGCGAGTTTGGGATCCAGATCTCGACCCACGGCTTGGACAAAACCCGTAGTCGGTGTTTGGATTTAGGACCTAGTACTGGGCCCGAACCCTGACAAGGACCCGAACCCACACCCGAACCTGAACCTCGTCCCAAACCTAAAAGTGGACCCGAACCAGTACCCTGTGACCCAAAATTGGAACAAAAACTGGAAGTTGACCGGGACTGGAACTAGTACTTGGACTTGGAATGATACCTGAAATTGGACCTAGATCCAGAACCGTAACCGGACCAAAACCCAGACTCCAAATCAGACCTACACCCGAATTGGGAGCGGGACCCAGATCCCAACCCAAAATTGGACTCGGGACCCGAACCGGAACTTAAACTCAGACCCAAACATGGAACTAGACTAGGGACAAAGAACCAAGGTCAAGACCTAGAACCGCACCCCAGTCTCGATCCCGAACTCAAACTCAGAAATGGGACCTGGGACCTGAACCAGAACCAGACCAAGACCCGTGACAATGATCCTGATCTTGACTCGAGATTCGGGTAACGGGGCGTGGAACAGACCAGTAGTCCGTGTCTAGATCTGGGACTCAAACTAGGACCAGAACCCAGATGAAGAACCAAACCCGAACCCAGACCTAGACCTGGGACCAAAAATTAGAACAAGAACAAGAATCGCCGAACCACGACCCTCGAACAAGACTAGGACCGTGACCACGACTCGGACCAAGACCTAGAACTGAACACAAGCCTAGCCTCAGACCCAAACTGAGACTTGAACTCGGGCCCGGCACGGTCGTGTACCCTGAACGGAACTGAGACCCGGACCTGGACCTAAATCTGGCGCCCGATCCCAAACACAGACTTGGACCAAAATAGGGATCCGGATACGAACCTTGACTAGGACCAAGACCCAGACTGGGATCGAAATGTTGGACCTAGATTTAGACCGAGATCCTGACCCAGACAAAAACTTGCCCTCGGGACCCAACCTAGGACCTCGACCCGAACCTAGACCCAATCGGGGTTCAGACTTGGACACAAACTCGGACACAGACTCGGACTCGAACACAAACCCACACCTATAATCAGACCCAAAGCTAGACTCGGACTCGTACCCAAACTTAAACCCAGACCAGGATCAGAACCAAGGACATAGACTCAGCAATGAATCCAGACTCAGATCGGATTGGAACTTAGGAATCGGACCCAACCTAGACCAGGACCCAGGACGCGAACCCACACCCGGAGCCTGATCTGGACCTAGACTGAAATCCAGACCCAAACCCAAACTTAGACTAGGACTCGAACTCAGAATCGCAAATGGAACTAGAACCGCACGAGGACTAGGACAAGGACAAAGACCTAAACCCAAACCCGAACCCAGATCAAAACCCAAACAGAGACCTAAACCCGAACCGAGACTAGGACTCGAACCCGAACCTAGACCGGGACCCAAACCCACAAAATAACTTGGAGCTGCACCCAGTATCAGGATAGGGACATGGGAAACAGAACTAGGACCGGGACCTAGTACACGACCTAGACACGATCTTGAACCTAGGACCCAGCTCATGACCCGGCACCAGAAATGGAACCAGACTGGGACCCGAGATTGGGATCAGGATCTGGGCCCAGGGCTTGGACAAAACCTGTAGTCAGTGATTAGATTTAGGACCCCGCCTTGGACTCGAACCCTGACAAGGACCCGAACCCTCACCCGGACCTGAACCAGTCCCAAACCCATAAGTGGACCCGAACCCGTACCCAGTGACCCAAAATTGGAAAAAAAACTGGAAGTTGACCGGGACTGGAACTAGGACTTGGACTTGGAATCATAACTGAAATTGGACCTAGATCAACAACCGTAACCAGACCAGGACCCGGACTCCAAATCGGACCCAGACCCGAATTGGGAGCCGGAATCATATCTCAACCCAAACCTGGACTGGGGAGCCAAACCCTAACCTAAACTCAGACCCAAAGATGGAACTGGGACCCAAGATTAGAACCTGAACAAGAATCGCCGAACCAGGACCCTAGAACAAGACTAGGACCGTGACTAGGACCCGGACCCTGACCTAGAACAGAACACAGACCTAGCCTCAAACCCAAACTGAGACTGGAACTCGGGCCTGAATACAGTCGTGTACCCAGAACGGAAATGAGACCCGGACCTGAATCTAAATCTGGGACCCGATCCCAAACACAGACTTTGACCTAGATAGGGATCCCGATACGAACCTTGACTAGGACCAAGACCCAGACTGGGATCGAAATGCTGGACCAGATGTGGACCGAGATCTTGACCCAGACCCAAACTTGAACCCGCACTCGGCACCCGACCTTGGACTTGGACCCGAACATAGACCCAGATTGGGGTCCAAACCTGGACATGAACCCGAAACATATTCCGACCAAAACTCAAACCCACACCTAGAATAAGACCAAAAGCTAGACTCGGACTAGGACCCAAACTCGAACCCAGACCAAGATCAGAACCAAGGACTTAGACCCAGAACTGAATCCAGACTCAGATCGGAATTGGAACTTGGGACTCGGACCCAACTTAGACCAAGACCCAGATTGAAATCGAGATCCGAACCCAAAATTCAGACCAGGACTCGAACTCCGACCCGAACTCAAACCCAAACTCGAACATAGAATCGCAAATGGAACTAGAACCGAACTAGGACTAGGACCTAAACCGAACCCCGAACCCAGATCAAAACCCAGACAGAGACCTAAACCCGAACCTGAACTCAGACCCAAACATTAAACAAGACTAGGGACATAGAACCAGGGTCGAGACCTAGAACCGCACACAAGTCTTGATCCCAAACCCAAACTCAGAAATCGGACATGGGACCTGAACCAGAACCAGACCGAAACCCGTGACAGTGATCCAGATCTTAACTCGGGATTTGGGTAACCGGGCCTGGAACAAACCAATCATTGGTTTCTAGATCTAGGACTCACAGACTAGGACCAAAACCCAGACGAAGAACCAAACTCGAACCCAGACCTAGACCTGGGACAAAAAATTAGAACCTGAACAAGAATCACCGAACCACGACCCTAGAACAAGACTCGGACCGTGACCAGGACCTGGACCCAGACCTAGAACAGAACACAGACCAAGCCTCAGACCCAAACTGAGACTGAAACTCAGGCCCAGACACGGTCGTGTACCAAGACCGGAACTGAGACCCGGACCTGGACCTAAATTTGGGACACGATCCCAAATACAGACTTGGACCTAGATAAGGATCCGGATACGAACCTGAACTAGGACCCAGACCCAAACTGGGATCGAAATGCTGGACCTAGATTTGGACCGAGATCCTGACCCAGACCAAAACTTGACCCGCACTCAGGACCCCAACTTGGACCTGGACCCGAACCTAGACCCAGATCGGCGTTCGCACCTGGACACAAACCCGGACACAGACTCGGACGCGAACTCAAACCCACACCTAGAATCGGACCCAAAGCTAGACCCGGACCCGGACCCAAACTCAAACCCATACCAGGATCAGAACCAAGGACTTACACCTGGACCCAACCTAGACCAAGACCCAGGACGCGAACCCACACCCGGAGCCTGATCTGGACCTAGACTTAAATCCGGACCCGAACCCAAACTCAGACCAGGACTCGAACTCCGACCCGAATTCAAACCCAAACTCGAACTCAGAATCGCCAATGGAACTAGAACCGAACTAGGACTAGGACAAGGACCAGGACCTAAACCTAAACCCGAACCTAGATCAAAACCGAGACAGAGACCTAAACCCGAACCACGACTAGGACTCAAACTCGAACCTAGACCGGGACCCGAACCCACACAATAACCGGGACCTGGACCCACAATCATGATAGGGACCTGGGAAACAGAACTAGGATTGGGACCTAGTACCTGACCTAGACCAGAACTTGAACCTTGGACCCAGCTCGTGACCAGGCACCAGAATTGGAACCAGACTGCGACCCGAGATGGGATCCGAATCTGGACCTAGTGCTTGGACAAAACACGTAGTCGGTGTCTGGATTTGGGACCCAGCCCTTGACCCGAACCCTGACAAGGAATCGAACCCACACTCGAACCTAAGCTGAGTCCCAAACCCAAAAGTGGACCCGAACCCGTACTCTGTGACCCAAAATTTGAACCAGAACTGGTAGTTGACCGGGTTTGGAACTAGAACTTGGAATTGGGATCATAACTGAAATTGGACCTAGATCCATAACGGTAACCGGACCAGGACAAAGACTGCAAATCAGACCTAGACCCGAATTGGGAGCCGGACCCGGATCCCCAACCAATCCTGGACTCCGGACCCGAACCCGATCTGAACTGAAACCCAAACATGGAACCAGACTAGGGACATAGAACCAGGATCGGGACCTACAACCGTACCCCAGTCTCGATCCCAAACCCAAACTCAGAAATGGGTCCTGGGATCTAAACCAGAACCAGACCGAGACCCGTGACAGTGATCCAGATCTTGACTCAGGATTCAGGTAACGGGGCCTGGAACACACCACCAGTCGGTGTCTAGATCTGGGACTCAGCCTAGGACCAGAACCCAGACGAAGAACCAAACCCGAACCCAGACCTAGACCTGGGAACCAAAACTAGAACCTGAACAAGAATCGTCGAACAAGACTAGGACCGTGACCAGGACCCGTACCCAGACCTAGAACCGAACACAAACCTAGCCTGAGACCCAAACTGAGACTAGAACTCGGGCCTGGACACGGTCGTGTACCCAGAACGGAACAGAGACCCGGACCAAGACCTAAATCTTGCACCCAATCCCAAACACAAACTTGGACCCAGAAAGGGATCTGGATACGAACCTGGACTAGGATCAAGACCCAGACTGGGATCAAAATGCTGGACCAGATCTGGACCGAGATCTTGACCTAGACCCAAACTTCTACCCGCGCTCGGGACCCGAACTTGGACCTAGACACGAACCTACACCCAGATCGGGGTCCAGATCTAGACACAAACCAAGACACAGACTCGGACCCGAACTCAAACCCACACCTTGAATAAGACCCAAAGCTAGACCTGAACCCGGACCCAAACTCGAATCCAGACCAGGATGAGAACCAAGGACTTAGACACAGAACTGAATCCAGACTCATATTGGGATTGGAACTTGGGACTCCGACCCAACCTAGACCAAGACCTAGGACGCGAACCCACATTCGGAGCCTGATCTGGAAATACAATGAAATCCGGATCTGAACCCTAACTCAGACTTGGATTCGAACTCCGACCCGAACTCAAACCCATACTTGAAGTCAGAATCGGAAATGGAACTAGAACCGAACTAGGACTAGGACCAGGACCAGGACCTAAACCCAAACCTGAACCCAGATCCAAACCCAGACGGAGACCTAAACCCGAACCGAGACTAGGACTCGAACCCGAACCTATACCGGGACCCAAACCCACACAATATCTGGGACCTAGACCCAGAATCAGGATAGGGACCTGGGAAATAGAACTAGGACCGGGTAGGGGTGTACGTCAAACCGCTCAAACCACTCAAACCGCCCGCACTGCACCACACTGCAAAAAAAAAAATGGGGTTTGAAATTCTTCGCGGTGCGGTTGCGGTTTGAATTTTTCCCAAACCGCGCGGTGCGGTATGGTTTGCGGTTTTGAATTATTAAACCGCGATTGAAACCGCACCGCACCGCATGTTTTAAAATTTCAATTTTTATATTTATTTAATTAAGCCCATACATATGAGTCCAACCCAAGCCTATAAATCTTAGGGTAAAATCCATAACTCTTCACAAACCCTCTCTTCTTAGCAACAAACCCAAGCCCATACATGTGTATTGAAATTTGGGGTTGGAAGTTTGTGTTTGTATTATTTTTAATCTATTGCTGAAAGTATATGTTAGTTGTACATTTATATTGTTGTTGGAATTTAATTAGTTTCAAGTTTGTTATTTTGATTTAGGTGTGTTGTTGAAAACTTTAAAAAGATTATTGACTTATTGTTGTTGTTATAACTTTTATTAGTCTCAAGTTTTTTGTATTTTCTTAAGTGTTTTGGAATAATTATATTAATGATATTTTAATTATTTTATGATGATTTCAAAAAAAAAAAAATTGTGATAGTTCAAACCGCAAGAAACCGCACCGCACCGCACCACATCATTTTTTGCGGAGCGGTTTTTGCGTTTTTTATTATCGCGATGCGAGTGCGGTTTGGAAAATTGGAAAAACCGCATGTGGGGCTTGGTTTTAAAAAATGGTTAAAAACCGCACCACCCGAACCGCGAACACCCCTAGGACCGGGACCTAGTACTCGACCAAGACCTGAACTTGAACTAGGATCCAGCTCGTGACCCGGTACCAGAAATCGAACCAAACTGCGACCCGAGTTTGGGATCCGGATCTGGACCCACGGCTTGTACAAAACTCGTAGTCGGTGTCTGGATTTAGGACCCTGCCCTAGGCCCGAACCCTGACAAGGACCCGAACCCAGACCCGGACCTGAACCTAATCCCAAACCCAAAAGTAGACCGCATCCCGTACCCTGCGACCAAAAATTGGAACCAAAACCGGAAGTTGACCGGGACTGGAACTATGACTTGGACTTGGAATGATAACTGAAATTGGACATAGATCCAGAACCGTAACCGGACCAAAACCTAGACTCCAAATTAGACCTACACCCGGATTGGGAGCCGGACCTGGATCCCAACCCAAAACTTGACTCGGGACCAGAACCGGAACTTGAATTCAGACCCAAACATGGAACCAGACTAGGGACAGAGAACCAGGGTCAGAACATAGAACCCCACCCCAGTCTTGATCCCGAACTCAAACTCAGAAATGGAACTTGGGACCTGAACCAGAACCAGACCGAGACTCGTGATAGTGATCCAGATCTTAACTCAGGATTCGGGTAACCGGGCCTGGAACAAACCAATAGTCGGTGTTTAGATCTAGGACTCAGACTAGGACTAGAACCCAGACGAAGAACCAAACTTGAACACAGACCTAGACCTGGGACCCAAAATTAGAACGTGAACAAGAATCCCCGAACCACGACCCTAGAACAAGACTAGGACCGTGACCAGGACCAAGACATAGAATCAAACACAAACCTAGCCTCAGACCCAAATTGAGACTAGAACTCGGGCCCGGACACGGTCGTGTACCCAGAACGGAACTGAGACCCGGACCTGGACCTAAATCTGGCACCCAATCCCAAACACAGACTTGGACCTAGATAGGGATCCAGATACGAACCTTGACTAGGACCCATAACCCAACTAGGATCGAAATGCTGGACCAGATGTGGATAGAGATCTTGACCCAGACCCAAACATGGACCCGCACTCGGGACCCGAAAATGGACCTGGACCCGAACCTAGACCCAGATCGGGGTCCAAACCTTGACACAAACCTGGACATAGACTCGGACACGAACTCAAACCCACACCTAGAATCAGACCCTAAGCTACACCCGGACCCGGACCCAAACTCGAACCTAGACCAGGATTAGAACCAAGGACTTAGACCCATAACTGAATCCAGACTCAGATTGGGATTGGAACTTGGGACTCCGACCCAACCTAGACCAAGACCCAGGATGCGAACCCACACCTGGAGCCTGATCTAGACCTAGACTGAAATCCAGACCTGAACCCAAAATTTAGACCAGGACTCGAACTCCGACCCGAACTCAAACCCAAACTCAAACTTAGAATCGCAAATGGAACTAAAACCGAACTAGGACTAGGACCAGGACCAGGACCTAAACCGAAACCCGAACCCAGATCAAAACCCAGACAAAGACCAAAACCCGAACTTGAACTCAGACCCAAACATGGAACTATACTACGGACACAGAACCAGGGTCGGGACCTAGAACCGTACCTTAGTCTCGATCCCAAACCCAAACTCAGAAATGGGACCTGGAAACTGAACCAGAACAAGACCGAGACCCATGACAGTGATCCAGATCTTAACTCGGGATTCGGGTAACGGGGTCTGGAACAGACCAGTAGTCGGTGTCTAGATCTAGGACTCAGACTAGGACCAGAACCCAGACGAAGAACCAAACCCGAACCCAGACCTAGACCTGGGACCCAAAATTAGAACATGAAGAAGAATCACCAAACAAGGACCCTAGAAAAAGACTAGGACCCAGACCAAGACCTAGAACCGAACACAGACCTAGCCTCAGACCCAAACTGAGACTGGAACTCGGGCCCGGACACGGTCGTGTACCGTGAACAAAACTGAGACCCGGACCTTGACCTAAATCTGGCACTCGATCCCAAACACAGACTTGGACCTAGATAGGGATCCGGATACGAACCTTGACTAGGACAAAGACCCAGACTGGGATCGAAATGCTGGAGCAAATGTGGACCGAGATCTTGACCCAGACCCAAACTTGAACCCGCACTCGGGACCCGAACTTGGACCTAGACCCGAACCTAGACCCTGATCAGGGTCCAGACCTGGATACAGACTCGGACCCGAACTCAAACCCACTCCTAGAATCAGACCCAAAGCTAGACCCGGACCCGGACCCAAACTCGAACCCAGACCAGGATCAGAACCAAGGACTTAGACTAAGAACTGAATCCAGACTCATATTGGGATAGGAACTTGGGACTCGGAACCAACCTAGACAAGGACCACGGACACGAACCCACACCCGGAGCCTGATCTGGACCTAGATTGAAATCCAAACCCAAACCCAAAATTCAAATCAGGACTCGAACTCCAACCCGAACTCAAACCCAAACTCGAACTTAGAATCGCAAATGGAACTACAACCGAACTAGGACTACGACTAGGAGTAGGACCTAAATTGAAACCCGAACCTAGGTCAAAACCCAAACAGTGACCTGAACCCGAACTAAGATTAGGACTCAAACCCGAACCTAGATCGGGACCCAAACCCACACAATAACCGAGACCTGAACCTAGAATCAAGATAGGGACCTGGGAAACAGAACTAGGACCGAGACCTAATTCGGGTCCAGGGCTTGGACAAAACTCGTTGTAAGTGTTTAGGTGTGGGACCCAGCCCTGGACCCAAACCCTGACAAGGACTCGAACCCCCACCCGGACCTGAACCAATCCCAACCCCAAAAGTGGACCCGAACCCGTACCCTGTGACCCAAAATTGGAACAAAAACTGGAAGTTGACCGGGACTTGAACTAGGACTTGGACTTGGAATCATAACTGAAATTGAACTTAGATCCAGAGCCATAACCGGACGAGGACTCGGACTCCAAATCCGACCTAGACCCGAATTGGGAGCCGGACCCGAATCCCAACCAAAACCTGGACTGGGGAGCCAAACTTGAACCTGAACTCAGACCCAAACATGGAACCAGACTACGAACACAGAACTAGGGTCAGGACCTAGAACCGCATCCCATTCTCGATCTTGAACCCAAACTTTGAAATGAGACCTGGGACCTGAACCAGAACAATACCGAGACCCGTGACTGTGATCCAGATCTTGACTCAAGATTTGGGTAACGTGGTCTGGAACAGACCAGTAGTCGATGTCTAGATCTGGGACTCAGACAAGGACCAGAACCCAGATGAAGAACCAAACCCGAACCCAGACCTAGACTTGGGACCCAAAATTAGAACCTGAACAAGAATCACCGAACCAAGACCCTAGAACAAGACAAGGACCGTGACCAGGGCCTAGACCCAGACATAGAACCAAACACAGAGCTAGCCTCAGACCCAAACTGAGACTGGAACTCGGGCCTGGACACGGTCGTGTACCCAGACCGGAACTGACACGCGAACCTAGACCTAAATCTTGGACATGATCCCAAAGAAAGACTTGGACATAGATAGGGATCTGGATACGAACCTGGACTCGAACAAAGACCCAGACTAGGATCGAAATGCTGCACCTAGATCTGGACCGAGATCCTGACCTAGACCCAAACTTAGACCCGCACTCGGGACCCAACCTTGGACCTGGACTCGAACCTAGACCTAGATCGGGGTCCAGGCCTGGAAACAAACCCAGACACAGACTCGGACCCGAACTCAAACCCCCACCTAGAATTAGACCGAAAGCTAGACCCAGACCCGGACCCAAACTCGAACCCAGACCAGGATCAGAATCAAGGACTTAGACCCAGAACTGACTCCAGACTCAGATCGAGATTGGAACTTGGGACTCGCAGCCAACCTAGACCAAGCCCCAGGACGTGAACCCACACCCGGAGCATGATTTGGACCTAGACTTAAATCCAGACACGAACCCAAAGTCAGACTAGGACTCGAACTCCGACACGAACTCATACCCAAACTCAAACTCAGAATCGCATATGGAACTAGAACCGAACTAGGACTAGGACTAGGACCAGGACCTAAACCCAAACCCGAACCCAGATCAAAACCTAGACAGAGACCTAAACCCGAACCAAGACTAGGACTCGAACCCGAACCTAGACCGGGTACCAAACCCACACAATAACTGGGTCCTTGACAGAGAATTAGTATAGGGACCTGGCAAACAGAACTAGGATCGGCACCTATACCCGACCCAGACCCGAACTTGAACCTAGGACCCAGCTCGTGACCCGGCACCAGAAATGGAACTGAACTGGGACCCGAGATTGGGATCCGGATCTTGACCCATGGCTTGGAATAAACCTGTAGTCGGTGTCTAGATTTGGGACCCAGCCTTGGACCCGAACCCTCACAAGGACCTGGACCTGAACCGAGTCCCAAACCCAAAAGGGGACTTGAACCCGTACCCTGTGACCCAAAATTGGAACCAAAATGGGAAGTTGACCGGGACCTAGGACCTGAACAAGAACCAGACCGAGACCCAGGACAGTGATCCAGATCTTGATTTGGGATTCTTGTAACGGGGCCTGGAACATACCAGTAGTCGCTGTCTAGATCTTGGAATAAGACTAGGAACAGAACCGAAACGAAAGACCAAACTCGAACCCAGACCTAGACCTGGGACCCAAAATTAGAACCTAAATATGAATCGCCGAACCAGGACCCTAGAACAAGACTAGGACCGTGACTAGGACCCGGACCCAGACCTAGAACCGAACACAGACCTAGCCTCAGACCCAAACTGAGACTGGAACTCGGGCCCTTACACGGTCGTGTACCCAGACAAGAACTGAGACCCGAACCTGGACCTAAATCTGGGACTGATCCCAAACACAGACTTGCACCTAGATGAAGATCCGGATACGAACCTTGTCTCAAACAAGGACCCAGACTGGGATCGAAATGCTGGACCTAGATCTGGACCGAGATCTTGACCTAGACCCGAACTTGGACCCGCACTCGAGACCCCAACTTGGACCTGTACCCGAACCTAGACCCAGATCGGCTTCCAGACTTGGACACAAACCCGGACACAGACTCGGACCCGAACTAAAACCCACAACTATAATCAAACCAAAAGCTAGACCAAGACCCGGACCCAAACTTGAACCTAGACCAAGATCAGAACCAAGGACTTAGACCCAGAACTGAATCCAGACTCAGATCGAGATTTGAACTTGGGACTCGCACCCAACCTAGACCAAGACGCAGGACGCGAACCCACACCCGAAGTATCATCTGGACCTAGACTTAAATCCGGACCCGAACCCAAAGTCAGACCAGGACTCGAACTCCTACCCAAACTCTATCTCAGAATCGCAAATGGAACTAGAACCGAACTAGGACTAGGACCAAAACCTAAACCCAAACCCGAACACAGATTAAAACCCAAATAGAGACCTAAACTCGAACCGAGACTAGGACTCAAACCCAAACCCACACAATAACCGGGATTGGAACCCAGAATTAGGAAAGGGACCTAGGAAACAGAACTAGGACCGGGACCTAGTACCCGACCCAAACTTGAACTTGAACCTAGGACCCAGCTCATGACCCGGCACCAGAAATGGAACCAAACTGCGACCCGAGATTGGAATCTGGATCTTGACCCAGGGCTTGGACAAAACCCGTAGTAAGTGTCGGGATTTTGGACCCAGCCCTGGATCCAAAACCTGACAAGGACGCGAACCCACACCCGAACCTGAACCCAGTCCCAAACCCCAAAGTGGACCCGAACCCGTACATTGTGACCCAAAATTTGAACCAAAACCGGAAGTTGACCGGGACTGGAACTAGGACTTGAACTTGGAATCATAACTGAAATTGGACATAGATCCCGAACCGTAACCGGACCAGGTCCCGGACTCCAAATAAGACCTAGACCCGAATTGGGAGCCGAACCTGGATCCCAACGCAAATCCAGACTCGAGACCCGAACCCAAACATGAACTCATACAAAAACATGGAACAAAACTAGGGACACAGAACTAGGGTTGGGACCTAGAACTGCACCCCAGTCTCGATCCCAAAGCCAAACTCAGAAATGGGACCTGGGACCTGAACGAGAACCAGACCGAGATGCAGGACAGTGATCCAGATCTTGACTCAGGATTCTGGTAACGGGGCCTGAAACACACCAGTAGTCGATGTCTAGATCTGGTACTCAGACTAGGAACAGAACCCAGACGAAGAACCAAACCCGAACTCAAACCTAGACCTGGGACCGAATATTAGGACATGAACAAGAATCGCCGAACCAGGACCCTAGAATAAGACGACGACCCTGACCAGGACCCGGAGCCAAACCTAGAACCGAACACAAACCTAGCCTTAAACCCAAACTAAGACTAAAACTCGGGCCCGGACACGGTCGTGTACCCAGACCGGAATTGAGACCCGGACCTGGACCTAAATCTGGGACACGATCCCAAACAAAGACTTGGACCTAGATAGGGATCCGGATACGAACCTGGACTCGGAAAAAGACCCAGACTGGGATCGAAATGCTGGACCTAGATCTGGATCGAGAACTTGACCCAGACCCAAACTTGGACACGCACTCGGGACCCCAACTTGGATCTGGACCCGAACCTAGACCCAGATTGGGGTCCAGACCTAGACACAAACCCGCACACAGACTTAGACCGGAAGTCAAACCCACACCAAGAATCAGACCCAAAGCTAGACCCAAACCCGGACCAAAACTCGAACCCAAACCAGGAATAGAACCAAGGACTTAGACCCAGAACTGAATCCAGACTCAGATCGGGATTGGAACTTGGGACTCGCACCCAACCTAGACCAAGACCTAGGACGCGAACCCACACCCAGAGCTTGATCTGGACCTAGACTTTAATCTGAACCCGAACCTAAACACATACCAGGACTCGAACTCCGGCCCGAACTCATACCCAACTCGAAGTCAGAATCGCAAATGGAACTAGAATCAAACTAGGACTAGGACCAGGACCACGACCTAAACCCAAACCCGAACCCAGATCAAAATCCAGACAGAGACCTAAACTCGAACCGAGACTAGGACTTGAACGTTAACCTAGACCAGGACCCAAACCCACACAATAACCTTGACCTGGACCCAGAATAAGGATAGGGACCTAGGAAACAGAACTACGATAGGGACATAGTACCCCACCAGACCCAAACTTGAATCTAGGACCCAGCTCGTGACCCGGCACCAGAAATGGAACCAGACTTCGACGAAACCCGTAGTCGGTGTCGTGATTTGGGACCCAGCCCTTGACCCAAACCCTGAAAGGGACCCGAACCCACACCTGGACTTGAACCAAGTCTCGAACCCAAAAGGGGACCCGAACCCGTACCCTGTGACCCAAAATTCGAACCAAAACGGGAAGTGGACCGGGAGAGGAACTAGGACTTGAACTTGGAATCATAACTGAAATTGGACAAATATCCCGAACCGTAACTCACTACAAAAAAAAGGATATTCAGCTACAAAAAAATTGGTAGCAAATAATGCCTATTTGGTAGCTATTAAACTTTTTGCTACTAACTTTTTTTGGTGGCTACTTCGTAGCTAATACTCTGTTGCTGAAAGTTTTTTGCTACCAAGACAATTTGTAGCAAATTTGCTACTAATATTTTTGTAGCAAAAAATGTCAAATCTAGTAGCAAAATAATTACTTTGAAAGACTACTAAAACTTTTTTGCTACTACATTTTGGTTGCAAATCACTTTAAAATTGGTAACAAATACAACTTTAGTACTTAAAAATATAATAATTTTGCTACTGAAATTTTGTTACAAAATAAATTTAAATTGAATTATATGTAATTTTTCAACCAAATTTATATTTAATATTTAATTTTAATTATTTCAATAATGTAAAATTTCTAATTATATATTTGTAGAATAATTAAAATATCAAAACTCACTTTAATCGAATTAATAACTTATATATATATACAAATTCAACTAGTAAATTGTTGATATATAATACAAAATCTCTAACATAATTTAAAATATATAACATACACAAATCTATAAAAATCAAATCAATCTTGGATGTTGGCTTATATCCGACCAATCTGTTAGTACTTCCCCAAACATTTTATATTTGTTATACAATAGATTGAGCCCTCTTGTGATGCCATTGGTGTGGACTCTCACAACACCAATTGACTAGATCAAGGGTATACGACTGCAATAAGGGCTGTCGGGTTGTGAAGGTAAACACCTAAACCAGATAGCAAGTAAATCCTTCGAGATAGCAACTTCTAGATAGCAAGTAAACAAGTAAATCCTTCCAAATAGCAACTTCTAAAGTTACTACACCAGATAAGAGCACCTGAATAAGATGAGCCACAAAACATGTCACAAAAAATAGCAATAGCCCGATAAAACACAATTTATACAGCATACTAAACGATTCCTAAGTCAATTCCCACTTTTTTTTTTTTGAGGAAGAATGGTTTGAAATTAAAATACCCACGCAGTGAGAGACAAACATGCTTAACAGTGTAACAGTACTGAAATACTATTATCGAAAAGAGATATAGTTAACAAACATAAACATCTCCAACAATGATAAAGCTAGTTGCGAACTTCTTAAAACAGTACACAAATCAAAACAAATTAACTAGTCAGCTAAAAATAATAGGAGGCTTTATGAATCATGCGAGGGCCTTATTTTCTGTACAGTATACAGACCAAGGCATGACTTCTAACTCTCCACCTCTGCAAATACGATTCTTTTGAGACTAGGACTATTGTAGTGTCCAGTTTCACTAAATTGGTGGCCATAATTTTGAATACAGTAAAATATCTTCATTTCAAATAAAATGGACACAGAACATTTAAATCTCTAAACACACAAAAAGAAACTACACTCTATTTTCTTTTCTAGCTATTCATAAAAATCTTCTTTGCCCCATCTTTTTTTTTTTTAACAATGAAATTGCAAACGTTTAATATAAGATATTGGATTGGACATATTACACGCTAACATTAACACTCAAATCTCATGATTCACAAAATGCAAATGACAAGAGAGAGCTCTCCAAACAAAAGCCGTTACCAAAATTGGAGACTTAGCTCTCTATCTGACATTGATTAGGGCATGGCCAAACCAATGAACCATGCTATTCGTGCCTACCACCTAAACCTAAACAAACAAACAACCCATCTTTGCCCCTTCTTTGTACATTTTTAGTAGCAAAATATGTTTCTAAATGAGATGCTCACCAAATATTCTACTTGAAACAATATAACCGAGTTCTCCAAACATTTCCAAGACTTGTGTGTTTAAATAATACTAAGTAACACATGAGAGAGTGAATAAGAAGACAAGATAGAATCAATTTATATTTCTTATTCAGTTCAACCAGATCTAAAACAGACAAATTGCTTAGATACCGAGATCAATACCAGTGCATATAAATATCTTGAAACACTAGAGTTCATCGAATAGAATATAGAAAGTAAAAGTCATTTCATGTCTCTTTCTTTGTCTTTCCTTGTTTGGGAAGACACCCAATAATTTAGACGATTCAATATGCTAATGCACATAAGAGGTTATTTTTTTTTTTGAAAGAGGAGAAATCTACTCTTGTTACTAATTAGCATAAATTCAATAAGTTGATCGGTAACCTAAACCATCAACAAACACAACATACAACACACAATAATAAAAGCACAACATTTTCACACGAAGATGATCACTACTAACAGGCCCACATGATGATGATTACTTTACTAATCTAACACACAAATAACACATTTTATTTAAACTTAAAAGTGAGATAGATTACTGAAATGTGTAAATTTTCTAGCCATCATTGATCAGCTCAGCCAGATTGCACCAATCCAGAGGAAAATAGATCATGTACAGCAATGCAATATCTTTTGACAGAATCGTAGTATTCAGCCCAATTAGTTTAGAACCAATAACACAAAAGCCCAATTAAAAATATCTGTAGAGAATATATTTAAAAATTTATTAATCTATTTTTAAATTAAAAATTATACCTATATTAACCACAAATGTAGAACATTTTAGTTATAAAATTTACCACAAATTTTAAAAATATTGAATTTAGTTTATCCAAAAATAAAAAATATAATAAAAACGTATATACAACATACTGTACAGAGTAATTTAAATTTAAATTTCTTAAAAGATAAGTATCCCACAAAACAAGGGCTAAAAGATAACAGAATTACAAATAAGCATTTCAAAAATTAAAATTTGAATTTGATTTTTTATATATGTGTATGTACTATACATTAATATTTATCATCATTTTTTTTTTCATTACTCTATTCACGGTTAACTATTTTCACTTAATTTTTTTTCTCTCAAAAGAATCTCAATTTGCCTCAACAGTCTCAACAAATCTGAAGAGCAATTCAGTGACATAGTTGTTAAGGTATGAGCTAAATGATATTTGATATATGATGATTGACATTATAATCTTGCATTGATTAGATTGTTAATTAAAAAATTCTTTCAGGTGTTTCAACAGTTTAAGTGTTTCAGAGAATTTCAAAAAGGATACAAGGAGTCAGTACATACAAACACAAACAGGTTTGAATAAATTTCTATCCTATTTCACTAAAACAATATGCATGAAACCAATTAGGAAATATAGAATTGACATGGATTAATGATCTTCGTTTTCGAATACGTATAGTTGTTCTTTCTTGGGCTAATGAATTTACAATCTTCTAAATTAAAAACATGAACAGAGATAAAAATAAATATCTTAAATCTGAATCATATATTTAAACAAAACATGCCTCAACAAACAATTAACAATCAACATGAACATTGGAAATTTTTCATCAATCAAGATACTAAAAATATACCGCAATAAAAATGTACTAATTAGCCGCAACATAGCCGCTGCAATCATGGCCCTCTATTTGCTGCTGTGACCACTCGAGCACTGCCTGTTTAACTAGCCTCCTTCCATCCTGCATAAGCATCAATAAATTGTGAAAATAATATATAATATATAATTGTAAAAATAAAATTATTATAGATAAAACTTTGTAATTGCTGATTTAACCAAAAGTTCTGGAAGCAGACAAAGAAAATAGAGTGAGCTTGTTCACAGTTTTCCTAATAAATTTCTTCTGAAAAATCAAAAGACAGACATTCACTGAGAAGTTCATAAAGATCCAATAAGTTGAAAAACCCAACAGAAATATTACTAAATTCACACCCTAAAATATTAGGACTGGACAGACGTCCTAAGATCAGAGATTCTATTCAAATGGGTCAACTCCAAATCATAGATATATTAAACTTGAGGTAATTAGCCATGGCAGCAATCAAGCTAGATTTCCCAGTACCAGGAGGACCAAACAACAAATACCCACGTTTCCAAGCACTACCAACTCTCTTGTAAAACTCTTTTCTCTTCACAAATCTATCCAAATCATCAACTAACTCCTTCTTAAGCTTCTCGTCCATAGCCAGAGTCTCAAAAGTCGAAGGGTGCCAAAAATCGATCGAGTCCCACGAACCCTGCAGAGAAAAAAGCTTCACTTTCTTCTTCTCTTCGCTTAAATTTGTGTGTGTTAGGACTGGATAGATAGATTGATTTTGAGAAAGAAATATACAGAAAATTAAATAAAATAATGTATAGTGGTGTACACACACATATATATAAATATAGATGTGAATTAGTGATAAAATACCTGGAGGAAGAAGTTTTGGTTGATGTGAATTAGTGGTGTACTCGGCAATTGATGTTCTGTTAAGCACTGTTTTTGTTCAGCTCTCCACTTTCTTCCTCCCTTTTTATATTCTCATTCTTCTCTTTTCCACTCACAACTCACAACTCAAGCTCTAACTCTCTCTGTCTAAGCACAACTCTCCCTTAGCTCTCTCTAGATCTCTCTCTCTCTCCTCTGTGTTTCTTTTTCGAAGAAGAAAAATAAAGCAATTTATACCTCAACTCAACCCTTTCAAGAAAAAAATGGGAAGAATAAGAAACAACTATTAACATAACTACCCTTTCAAGTAAGTAAATTTCCATTGATTATCTGCTTTGTCTTTGTACATCTCGCCAAAGACTTTCCCGGCTCCATTAGGTCCACGAATATAAAAGTTCACCTCTACATGCTCCACACCCTCTTCATCGGTCCATGCCCTGTTGGGAATGCGTTGGCGAGCAGCCCGATTTCTACTTTCTTGACCATATCCCGTGATAGGGTAACCAACTCTAACCCTGACCTCAACATCATCTTGAACTCTCTTTAGAGCCTTGCCAAATATCTCTCTCCTCTGTGTTTCCTTTCTCTCTTTTCTCATACGAAAATGGGTTCATCGATCTGGGCTTCGAGTTTTCATCACCTTGGCTCTATTGGCCACCTCATGCATGGCCCAAGCCCCATCATCACCACCAACGGCCTCACCACCAACCGCCCCACCACCAACCGCTACACCCCCAACCGCAACTCCTCCCACCGCCACACCCCCAACCTTTTCTTACTCTGGCTTTCAAAGCATCTATGTTAGTTTCTGGTTTAGATTTCCTGCTCCATACTTTGTGACTAGACGAGAGGGAGAGATTGAGAGCGATTTTAGGTTTAGGAATTTAGGAATTTAGGCAGCCGTGCACGATAGATCGATTTTAGGTTTAGCTTTTGGGAGTTTAGGGTTTGTGTGTGTTAAAGCTAGCTGCTAGCTTCCTTCTTATTTTATTTATTATTATTATTTTTTAAAAATTAGACCTTTTACTAGCCTTAAAAAACATTAGGAAAATTTACCCTAATACTCTTATGAATATTACTAATATATAATTTTCAAAAACAAATAAATAATTACTAATATATGATGCATAGTTTAATATACCCACTTTTTCATATTAAATAACTTAAATAACCACATTTAAAATTTCATTAAAAAAAAAAACCACATTTAAAATATAATTACTATTTTATTGGACCTTTTTATTTAGTAAAATCTGTATTTATTTTCCATTTTTATACTTTAATTTTTTTCTTGGACATTTTTTTTTCTTCAACAGAATTAATTACATCTAAATCTATATCTTTTGAGATGCTTATATATTATGTGGTAGCTACTTTTTGAATTTCAATTTATAATACATAATGGTAGATATTTTTTTTTTAATTTGTATGCTCTTATTACATAAATTATACCTCTTAGTAACCTACGTATAGATATAGTATAAATTAATCAATTTAAAGTAAAACTATTACTTTTTGGTATCCAACTAAAATAAAAATAATACCAAATGATTTCTATATAAAAAATATTAATCTATACTTAATAGTATCTAAATTAAAATAATAATCTGTGCAAAAAAAAATTAAAAAAAAAACTACTAATTAGTATCTAAACGCTTAGCTAACCTACTAATTTTTTTAAAGAGGTAATATACTAATTGGTATCTAAATATATACACATATAAACTAAATTAGTATTTAATTTGGATTAAATACTACTTAATAGTAAAAGTATATATATTATATGTATATTATGCTATAAAAATGTCTGTAAGGAATTAAAATTAATATTAATTGTATGTAATGTAATAATTGAGTGAAAAAAAATATTGAATTTCAATAAAACATAATAAACATAAATCTATGATTAATGTTAAATAATTATTATTTTTCTCTCTCTTTTTTGTCAACTATTAAAATTATTTTTTTTCCAAAGAATCAACTTCTATCAATGAAATATATAAAAGGAAATATTTATAATATAAAGGTATAAAAAATTAGTTTTTAAAATTTATTTAAGGAATGTTGTACTGATTCTAATAAATTTAAGAAATCTTTATTTTTTAAATTACATAAACTATATTTAAAATTTTAATTTTTTGTAACTTTATTTTTTGAAAACTGTGTCTAAAAAACAAGGTCAAAGAAGCTAATTGTTTTGAAAAAATAATTTAATGTTTTTATTAACAAAAAATAATTCTTAATTATGATGTCAAACATGCACTAGAAATATGATCAGAATTATTATTTTTTTAAAAAAAATAAGAATTATCAAAAATTAAATGCTTATGTTGATTTTTTAAAAAACAAATATTTATGTAAATCTCATTTATATTTGGTCTAATATGTTTTTAATATTTTAAATTTTGATTTAAATGTATTAGTTTTATAAATAAAAATTTAAGTGTTTATTAAGTCGGAAATTCAAACTCTTACATTTCTCTCGCTATGGACATTGTTATTTAAATTTCTTACTTCCAATGTTAATCTATAGATAGGTACTTCTCTTCCTTCTACCATAATTTATAATTGGGATTGCCCTAGTATTCTTCACATTAATATTAAATATTTTTTGTTGTAGTATAATCCATCGTGTTTATTGAAAGATAAAATTAAAAATGATAGATAAGAAGTGGATTTTCCAAGAGAATAGATTATCGGTGGAGTATTTCAACGGACTTAAGAATTTTCTTAAGTTATCATCCTTTCACTTGAATGATGAAAATAAGATTCGATGTCCATGTGTTTCATGTATGAACTTATACTATTATGACTTGGAGACGATTGAGCGCCATATATTTGTAAGAGGATTTTATACAAAATATGTTTTATGGGAGTTCCACGGGGAAGATATCACAGAAATACACGAGGATGAAGAGAATGCAGAATCAATCGTTGAGGAAGACAACACATTATATGATAGTGATGATGAAGATGATGACGATATGATACCAGCATTAGAGGATTTAGCTAATCAATCTCATAGAAATAGTGAGTTTGTGAACCTTGGAAATTCAAATGGCGACAACAATGCAAGGAATTCATTACCTAACTTATTTGCTGAAGCTGAAAAGGAGTTGTACCCCGGATGCACAGTATTCTCGAGCTTAACATTTATTGTTAATCTAATGCACATTAAAGTGATGTGTGATTGGAGTAACAAATCATTTGATCTATTGTTGGACTTACTTTGGAAAGCATTTCCCAAAGACAATAAGATTCCACGGTCATATTACGAGGCTAAGAAGATGTTGCGTGATCTTGGTTTAAGATATGAAACCATCCATGTATGTAAGGACAATTGTGCTTTATTTTGGAAAGAGAATGAAAATGCTGAAAGATGTCCTGTATGTGATCATGAACGATACAAATTTCAAGGAACTAAAGGCAAGAAGATCCCATACAAAAAGATGCAATATTTTCCCATAACTCCACGTCTACAACGACTTTTTATGTCTCGCCATACATCAACTGATATGAGGTGGCATAAGGAAGAACGTGTTGATACTGATGGTGAACTTAGACACCCAGCTGATGCAGAAGTCTGGAAGGATTTCGATCGACAATATCCTAATTTTGCAAAAGAAACTAGAAATGTTAGGTTGGGATTTGCAACAGATGGATTCAATCCATTCGGTGATTTATCAAACGCACATAGTATGTGGCCAGTGTTGCTAATGCCATATAACATGCCTCCATGGAAATGTATGAAACGAGAATTCGTAATGATGGCATTACTAATTCCAGGACCCAGTGCTCCAGGCAAAGACATAGATGTCTTTTTACGACCTCTAATTGATGAGCTCAAGGAATTATGGGAAAATGGGGTGCGAACTTTTGATATTGTTGACCAAGAATATTTTACAATGCGTGCTGCAGTATTATGGACGATTAATGATTTTCCGGCATATGGTACTGTGTCTGGGTATAGCACACAAGGGTATAAGGCTTGTCCTGTTTGTGAGGAAGACACATCTTCATTTCGAGTAAGAGAAAAAACATGTTTCATGGGTCATCGTTGATATTTGAGTCTGAACCACCAATGGCGCAATGATAAAGAGTACGATGGCACAATTGAAAGACGTTCGGCTCCAAGAATTTTAACAGGAGATGAAATCTTGGACAAAGTAAAAGGTTTATGGAAATGTAGGCCAGGGAAAAATGATAAGATCATTAAGGAAGATAAGCAACAAATGAAGGATGCATCTTATGAAAACAAAACAAACTGGAGGCGAAAAAGTATTTTGTGGGAGTTAGAATACTGGCCTAAGTTAAAACTAAGACATAATTTGGATGTGATGCATATTGAAAAAAATATATGTGAGAGTGTGGTCGGTACAATATTTAGTATCGATGGGAAGTCTAAGGATACTGAAAAGGCAAGACTTGATTTACAAGACTTAAATATTCGGAAGCAGCTACACATGAAAAAGAAAGGGAATAAATGGTTGAAACCAGTAGCATGTTATACACTATCGGCAAAGGAACGACAAGAATTTTGTACGTTCATAAAATCTGTAAAATTTCCTGATGGATATGCAGGAAATATTTCTCGAAATGTTAACATGAAAGATGGAAAATTATTTGGGTTGAAAAGCCATGATTGTCATATCTTACTGCAAAGGTTGTTACCTATTGGTTTAAGGCCATATTTGAATAAAAAGGTGATGGATGCAATTGCTGAGTTATCATTGTTCTTTAGAAAACTATGTGCGAGGACATTAAATGTGAAAGACTTAGATGAATTGGAAGAGGGCATTGTACTTACCTTATGTAAATTGGAAAGTATTTTTCCTCCTGCTTTCTTTGATGTGATGATTCATCTTGCGGTGCATTTGCCATTAGAAGCTAAGTTGGGAGGTCCAGTACAAATGCGATGGATGTATTCAATCGAAAGGTATCATAAATTGTATTTTAGTTAAATTTGTATTATTCGATAATTATTGAGTACAATATTTTAAAATTATACATTAAAAACATAATAAATTTCAGGGAATTAGGTCATTTAAAGAAATATGTGAAGAACAAAGCTCGACCTGAAGGTTGTATTGCTCAAGGATACATTATTACCGAGGCATTAAATTTTTGTTCCATGTATCTTCGTGGAATAGAGACACGATTTAATCGCCCTGATCGTAATTCTGAAAACTTTGGCGTCAGAAAAGAATCTACCTTGTCTATATTCAACATGCCTACAAGACCATTTGGCAAACAATCATCTTTCACACTAACTCAAGAGGAACGAAACCAAGTTCAATGGTACATTTTGAATAATTGTCCTGAGTTAGACACATACTTAAAGTAAGTTGATTTGTTTTTTCTTCTCAAATATTATAATATTTATGTTTTAGCATAAAATTAATATTTCATAGTACTTGTTATGAAAACAGAGAACATAGATTATTCTTACAATCTCAAGGATTTTCCGACATTGACCAAGTACAAAAAAATGAATTTTCAAGATGGTTTGAAAATAAAGTAAGTATAAAATATAAATTAAAATATCTTATAACATAAATTTGTGTTTTCATCATAAAATGACAATATGAAATTTGAAATATTCACAGATAAAAAAAATGAACGAAACAACTTCTGGTCAAGCAGTAGAAGATTTGTATGCAATTGCAGTGCAACTTGATTTGTTGGTTTGTTCATATGATGGTTCTATGGTTAATGGAGTTCGATATCATACAAAAAGTCGAGATGAAAAACGTGCAACTCAAAATCATGGTGTTTTGGTTGAAGCAGAATATGAAGGAAAAATATGTAATTTTTACGGCGTCATTGATGAAATTTGGGAAGTACACTACCTCTATTGGAATACAGTTGTATTGTTCAAATGTTCTTGGTACAATACCAATGGGAATAAAATGTATACTGAGTATCATTTTACTAGTATAAACATTAGCTCAAAATGGTTTGAAGATGAACCATTTGTTCTTGCTAATCAAGTATGTTCAGTCTTTTATTTAGATGATATTAAAAAAAATAAAGATTGGAAAGTAGTGCAGAAAGTGAATCATCGCCACATTTGGGATATACCACCAAAGCCAGATCATGGTGAAGATGATGATGAAGATCCCACTATCATCGGTTCTGAAGCATATCAAGAAGAATTTTCGAATAATATTGATTTAAATTTTGATTCAACAATAAGTAATATCAATCTTATTCGGGATGATATCGAAGATATAGAATGTGATGATGGAGTATTTAGTGATATTCCAATAAATCACAATGATGATACAGAAGAAGAACCGTAACTTGATGATTCTGAAGATATAATATTGAGTGATAAAACTAATTAAGTATAAAGTGCGTCAATTTTTTGTTTTTTATTTTTTCAATATAAAAATTTGTTACATGCAATACTAATTAATTTTGTATTTTTCAGCTTTACAGTCATGTCAAATAAGAAGTCACGTGATCTACCATTAAGCCGTACAAGGTCATTTGGTCCAAAGAAGACACATAATAATGATTCAACATCTACAAAATCTCCACCTCCTGTGCCTTGTTCTCCAAATGAAGATTCAACAACACCATCTGATGATGAAATTCAAGAATTGTTAGGTACAAACCTTTCATACATGCATGACTTAATTAAGATAATATATACATAAATATAGTTATATCACAAATTATATTGTAATTATGGACAGAGTAAAAGAAGAACACCCGTGGCCCTACTCGTGGGGATGGAGTTAGACGTTCATCAAAAAATGATACAAGTAAGAAAATAATTTCTTATAGGAAAGGTGAACTTAGAGTGTATGGGCCAAATGCAACTATATTTGGAAACACTGTTGGTGTAAAAGTACGTCATCATGCTCCACTTCAGTATAGTAGTTGGGCCAAAATTCTTCCAGAAGATAAGAAAGTTGTATATGCTTGCATCATGGTATACATATTTATAATACAATTTTTATGTACATAAAACTATAATTTTATGATTCATTTATTAATTATCTTTTTTTTAGGACATCTTTGACATAGATTTTAAAAAAGATCCATACCTCGAAACTATTTGCAATCACTATTGTCAAGAGAGATATAGGGGCTACCGTAACAAATGCCACAGTAAATACAAATCTCTTATCGAGGAAGGTAAAAATCCATTAGAAAATCGACCTAAAAAGTTGGTGCTAACAGATGAAGACTGGGAATGGATGTGTAAAAACTGTTTTTCTAATGAAGAATGGAAGGTATCATAATATTTCTTCAATTTGTACACATTTAATACTTTTAAATTCTTAATACTGACATGAAATATGTTATGTAGAAAAAGTCAGCTGCAGGTTCTAAAAATAGAGCAAAAGTTTCTTTTATGCATTCTGGTGGAACAAAATCCTTTATTCAATACTTACATGAAGAGGTAGTATTTTTTTTCGTATAACAGCATTGAAATATTATTATATTTTAATTTTATTTATTATTTAAATGTATTACAGAAATCAAAACAAAGCATAGGTGATGAAGTACAACAACAAACTATGAAGTGTGGAGAGATCGAAATGTTTCGAAAAACTCATTATACGATTGAGAATGGATGGATCAACGAAATAGCCAAGGAAAAATATGTATGTTAACTTTAAAAGTTAATAATTTTATTTAATCGTTTTTGTAAAAGTAATAAATCATTATTTTATTGTTATTGTAGAATGAAATGGTTGAGTTGCGACGAGACAAACTTATTCAATTTGAAGATGGCTTGCTACTAGTAGTTGATGAGGCTGCTATATATAGGCAGGTGTTAGGTGAAGGAAAATACGGTTGGTTACGAGGTTTAGGTCCTACACCTGGAAAAAAGATCTCAGTGGAATTATCATCCAAACATAAAGAGATTGAAGAAGAACGTTTGGACAAATTAGAGAAAATCATTGAAGATCTAAGGAAGGATCAAGATAATAATGTTGCAAGAATCGTTCAAGAGAATATGAAAATATTCTATGAATCACAACAAGGCAGATTATTAGAGGAACGATCATTAGAGTCACCAATCAGAATTTCATCAATGGTTTTATTAGAACATAAATTTACTCTCACATATTTTTTTTCATGTCTTTAAAATAAATTATAACAATTTTTTTTTTTTGATTCAGGATAAACAAAATAGTTTTTTCACGCAACTGGAGCCAAGTAAAGAAAAAGATCAACCCTCATCTTCACAAAAACCCACTAAATCGTCCTCAAATTTAGAAGAAGTGCGAGATTCTCCAATTAAATTTGAAATTCCTAAGGACACTCCAAAGGGTGTAAAAGCTGCATTACTAGCTGTTCGATTTATAAAAGCTTCACACACTTTTTCCATGGTCATGGACCCAGAAATTTTGGATAATGATGAATATTTACATATTTCACCTATTGATGTAATTCTTCTAGGCACTATGAAACGGATTGGAGCTGCTTGCATAGTATTTTACATTAGGTAAAAAATTTATCTTTAAATTACACTTAATGCACTAAATAATATTTTTTCCTTATTAATCTAATTGTAATATTTAGGATCTTACATGAAAAGTTGGTGAAGGCAAATCGAGCACAATATTTTCGTTTCTTTCATCCAATTTTAGCTTTGGATTCATGTCAAGCACAAAATGCAATGACAATGGCAGATCGCATGGAAGGAACAGAAGCGGGACAATTTTGGTTGCTTTCTGTTAATACTGGGTAAGAATTATTTAGTTAACTATTTATGTTATCAATATATTTGACTTACATATAATATCTTACTTTGGTGGTCAACAGAGACCATTGGATGCTAGCAATTATTGATGTATTGCGTGAAACATGTTATTGGCTTGACTCAATTGGATTACCTCCGCCTAATAAAATTAAATCTCTAATGGCAATGTAAGTTAAATAATATTATGGTTTAGTCTAATTTAATTTTTATTTTTAAATTATTTTAATATTTCTTTTGTTTATTAGGACTTTTGATTACTACAATGCTTCCAGTAATAGGCAGCCAAAAAAGTCTGGCATTACATGGAAATCTATAAAAGTAAGTTGTAAAATAAAATTACATTAATATAACAATATAGTAATTATTCTATAAATTTTAAAATATTTATGTGTTTTTATTTCATAAATATGTGCAGTGTCCTCAACAAATATCGGATTTTGAGTGTGGATATTATCTAATGAGATACATGCGTGAATTTTGCATGAATTCTAGACCTATCAATTGGCTAACCACTCAAGTAAGTTATATATATTTGGGATATATACACTATAATAAAATATTTTTCTATTCTATTATAAATACTACTATATGAACTAATACTTACCTTACTCATTGCAATGGAATGGGAAAAAAACTTATACAAAACAAGAAATTGATGAAATTCTTTTGGAATGGGCTGACCAATTTTTAGAAGAAATTACAGAAGATGGAGTGCTTTAATTGAGTGATCACAATAAAAGAAACATTGTTATTGTGTTATGCAAACCTTTCAGTTTATTAATTTGTTTTAAGGTAGTAAGTGCTTTTTTTTTTTCCTAAGATGCTTTTATCTATGTTGGTTTTTTTGAAATTTTTACTGAAGTTTATTAGAGGGTCCATTTAGTATCTTTGTTTCAACAAAGTTATATGTATCCTATATGACTTATGTAGTTATTTATTACATTATTTTTCTTTCAATTTTTTATGGCGTTTATAATTTTTAAAATTTAGTTTATCTTGTTCATTTATTATAAATTTAATTATTTCTTTTTACCTTTCTTTAATATTAGAACAAAATATAATTTATATACATATTGTTTTTTAAGAAAATATAGATTAATTTTTTTAATTTGGAGTACAAGTACAGATTTAATTATGTTTTTATGTTTACTATTCTTACATATATATTATATTATATTATATTCTACATATATTAATCAGTAATACATAAAACACTTTAACTAGAAATATTTATTTGCTAGTGTAAAAATATGATATAATTTAGTAGCAATAAATTTATAATTGCAATAAATTCTAATATACACAAAATGCATCAACTTTATATTTTACGCCAATATAAAATTTTAGCTACAAAAAAACCAGTAGCTAAAGGTATTCATATGCCACCAAAATTTTTAGTAACAAGCATATTTAGTGTCATTTTGATTAAAACTCATTTTGCTACTAAAATTTAGTAGCAAATTTTTATTTAGTGCTCAAAATGTTAGCTACCAAAGATAATTGTAGCTAAAAATATAAATTTGCTACTAAAATATTTGGTAGGAAACTCATATAGTATATTTTTATTAGAACTTGCTACAAAATCATTTTGCTACGAAAATTTAGTAACTAATATTAATTAACTGCTACCAACTATATTTGGTAGCTAAAATTTTGTTGCTAAAAAGTTAGTTTCTTGTAGTGACTGGACAAGGTCCCGGACTCCAAATCAAACCTAGACCCGAATTGGGAGCCGGACCCGGATCCCCACCCAAATCTGGACTCGGGACCCGAACCCGAACCTGAACTCAGACCTAGACATGGAACCAAACTAGGGACACAGATCTAGGGTCGGGACCTAGAACCACACCCCAGTCTCGATCCCGAACCCAAACTCAGAAATGGGACCTGGGACCTAAACCAGAACTAGACCGAGACCCAGGAAAGTTAGACCTGGGACCCAAAATTAGAACCTGAATAAGAATCACCGAACGAGGACCCTAGAACAAGACTGGGACTGTGACCAGGACCCGGACCCGGACCCAGACCTAGAACCGAACACAGACCTAGCCTCAAACCCAAACTGAGATTGGAACTCGGGCCCGAACACGGTCGTGGACCCAGACCGAAACTGAGACCAGCACATGGAACTAAATCTGGGACCCGATCCCAAACACATACTTGGACCTAGATAGCGATCTGGATACGAACCTGGACTCGGACCAAGACCTAGACTGGGATGGAAATGCTGGACCTAGATTTGGATCGAGATCCTGACCCAGACCCAAACTTGGACCCGCACTAGGGACCCCAACTTGGAACTGGACCAGAACCTAGACCCAGATCAGGGTCCAGACCTGCACACAAACCCGCACACAGACTCAGACCCGAACTCAAACCCACAACTAAAATTAGACCCAAAGCTAGACCCAGACCTAGACCAAAAGTCAATCCCAGACGAGGATTAGAACCAAGGACTTAGACCCAGAACTGAATCTAGACTCAGATCGGGATTGGAACTTGGGACTCGCACCCAACCTAGACCAAGACCGAGGATGCGAACCCACACCTAGAGCCTGATCTTGACCTAGAGTGAAATCCGGACCCGAACACAAACTCAGACAAAGACTCGAACTCCGACCCGAACTCAAACCCAAACTCAAACTTAGAATCACAAATGGAACTAGAACTGAACTAGGACTAGGACTAGGACCAGGACCTAAACCCAAACCCGAACCCAGATCAAAACCCAAACAGAGACCGAAACCCGAACCGAGACTAGTACTCGAACCCGAACCTAGATTGGGACCCAAACCCACACAATAACAGGGACCTGGACCCAGAATAAGGATATAGACCTGGGAAACAGAACTAGGACCGGGACCTAGTACCCGACACAGACCGGAACTTGAACCTAGGACCCAGCTCGTGACCCGGTGATGAGGACATCAAGGACCAAGTATCAAGTCCAATTCCAGTGGGTCCAGTGACTAGGGCACGAGCTAAGAGATTCAAGGAAGAGCTTAACAGCCTAGTACACAAAGTCTTAAATCAAGGAGAGACCGTGGTCAACACGGAAGGAGAACAAAGATTGGTCATACTCATCAAAGTGGACTGAAGGAAGAGCTTCATTATATGTGTCACGTTTTATTTATCTTTATGTGTCACATTTCATTTATATGTGTCAAGTTCTTTTGTGTGGGAGTTACAAGAGTGGAGTCAAAAGGTCTTCATTATGGAGCTTTCATTATGAAGACCAAGAGTCTTATTTAGTATGCTTTTATTGAAAAGACCAAAGGTCTTAGGTGTGTTAATGTTGAAGTCCAAAGGTCTTGTAGGTGTCATTTTCGTCCTATAAAAGGGACTACCTTTCCATTGTAAAAATCAGATTATCATATATGCAAATTGTGAGTTTTATCTTCTAAAGTTCTTGAAGAAACTTGTGAACTTATCAAGGAGGTATCCTTGTGGCGTTCAACTTGACTTATCAAACGGATTTCCATCCCCGTTTGTGGCGTCTTCCTTATACCAAGGTTCGTGCTTCGCTAAGCATTGGGTCGAGGTTCCATTCCAACATCGTTTGTTCTTGGTGGCTGTTCCATATTTGGTGTCGGGTTTCATCACAAGTTGGTGTGGTTCGTATCAGTTGGTATCAGAGCAAAGGTTCATCCGGTTTGGCTTATCCTTTTTTATTCTTTTAGTGTCTCAATATTTCAAAAAAAAAAAAAACTCTATTCGTGTTCTTTATTATTTTTTTTTTGTTGTTAGTCTTGTTCTTGTTCTCTTTCTTAAAATCCGTAACCAGTGTTGTTAATTTCTTTGTCACACTCGTTTCCTTGTTCAATCTTTTCCTTATTTTTTTTTTCTTGTCCTTGTGAAATTCCTTGAAATTCGAATCTGTTTGATATTGCTAAGTCCTAATCTGTCTTCATTTCAACTCATTTGTTTTCCCTTGTTCCCATTGTTTACTCTAGTGTCAAAGAGTTTTGGAAGCATTGTTATTGAAGCGTTTTGGTATTAATTCGTACTTGAATTCAGGTTGGCTTTTGGTATTCAAGAAAAAAAAAATCAAAGGAAAGGTAAAAAAAAAAAAAAAAAAAAAAAACAAAGAGTTTGGAAACCCATCTTAAATTTTTTTTTGTTATATTCTTGTTCCTTATAGTCTAAAGGCCCTTTTGCCTAAACCCCACACTAGTGTTCCAAAATCACCAAAAAAAAAAAAATCACCACTTTTCGCCACTTTTTCATCGGTTTTCGTTTGCTTTATTGGGTAGAATTGACTGCTTGAACCTCCATTTCACTAGTTTTCAAAGAGCTTAAAGAAGATAAAGAGTGGAAAAAGGCAGAGGTGTGAGCTTATTTGAGGGTAAAAGCCATCATTGAGTGAAACACGAGTGACTTTGAGTGACCACTTTTCTTTGAGTGAAACACGTGAGGGAGTGTAGTGAGGTCCTTTCTATACTTGTCTAACTTTATTTTTTTGCAGAATTTTTAATCATGTCACAAAACTCGGGTGATAACAATCCACAACCTACAGTTCGAAATCTACAACTTCAAGCCATTTTGGGGGAGATGAGGAGATTGTTGAGGGAGGAGTGTGAGCAAATACATGAGCGGTTGAATAGGGTGGAAGAAGGAGCACAACGGAGACCAAGGGGGAGAAGAGTACACCAAAGGGGGAATGAAAATGAAGGAGATTTTGAAGGAGTAGTTTCTATTGAAGAGGTTGATAGGATGTCGACGGGTACCAATAGGAGGTATGGTGGGAATAGAGAAGATAGGAACCAAGTAGACAATTATTTGGGGAATATAAAGATGAGAATCCCAGCCTTTCAAGGGAAGAGTGATCCTGAAGCATACCTAGAGTGGGAGAAGAAAATGGAGTTAGTCTTTGATTGTCACAACTATTCAGACATGAAGAAGGTAAAACTTGCTGCCATTGAGTTTACTGATTATGCTATTGTTTGGTGGGATCAGTTGTGCACTAACAGGAGACGGAGTGGAGATCGCCCTATTGAAACATGGGAGGCAATGAAGAGGGTAATGAGGCGACGGTTTGTACCACCTCATTATTATCGTGATCTCTATCTTAAGTTGCAAGGCCTTCGTCAAATTTCTGAGAAGTGTTGATGAGTATTACAAGGAGATGGAGATGGCTATGATTAGAGCCAATGTTGAAGAGGATCGGGAGGCAACAATGGCGAGGTTTTTAAATGGGTTGAACCGAGAGATTGCTGACCCAATCGAGCTACACCATTATGTGGAGTTAGAAGATTTGGTTCACATGGCAATCAAAGTTGAGAGACAGCTCAAGAAGGGTAGTTCAAGTTCGAGATCAAGGCCGAGCACACACAAGCCAAGTACAACACCTTGGAGGTCGAACTATCCAAAGAAGGATGACCAACCCAGTTCATCATCTACACCAAAACCATCCACTACAGCCACGCCACCTCAAGGTAAAACAACTCAAACTAAGTCTCATTCTAGTGAGATAAGGTGTTTCAAATGCCAGGGGCGGGGACATATAGCCGGCCCGGTGTCCAAACCAAAGAGTTATGGTGATTCGGGAAAGTGGAGAAATAGATTCGAAGATGAAGATGATCTTGCTTGACATGCCACCATTGGAAGATGCTTCGACAATGAATATGGCCCGAGAATCCGGAGAGATGCTTGCACTAGTTACAAGGCGAATCTGAATTTGCAAGCAAAAGAAGAGGCAGAAGAAGTGCAGCGGGAGAACATCTTTCACACTCGATGTCATGTGAGGGACAAGGTATGTAGTGTCATTATTGATGGAGGTAGTTGTACTAACGTTGCAAGTGCTTCTATGGTTAACAAGCTTGGGCTTACAACGCTTAAGCATCCTTGTCCATACAAGTTGCAATGGTTGAATGATAGTGGTGAAGTGAAGGTTACAAAACAAGTACTTGTTTCATTTCGCATTGGCAAGTATGAAGATGAGGTGCTGTGTGACATCGTTCCAATGCAAGCTGGACACCTCCTTCTAGGAAGGCCTTGGCAATTTGATCGACGAGTACAACATGATGGCTTCACCAACAAGTACTCATTTACTTTCCGTCAGCGGGCAATCACTCTAGCGCCTTTGACACCAAAACAAGTTTATGAAGATCAAGCGAGGTTGCAAAAATTGAGTGACAAAAAGAAGGCGAGTGAGCAAAAAGAGAGTGGAAAGATGAGTGAGAGGAAACAGAATGAGAGAAAAAGAGAGAAAAGTGTGGAATCAAGTGAGATAAAACAACACTTTTATGCAAACAAAAGTGAGATTAAGAGAGCATTGTGCACAAAACAGCCCATGATTTTACTAGTGTATAAGGAGGCTCTTTTAAATGCTAACCAACTTGATTCTTCGCTGCCAAGTACCATTGTGTCTCTTTTGCAGGAATTCGATGATGTATTTCCTGAGCAGGTACCACATGGGTTACCACCTATTAGAGGAATAGAACATCAAATTGATTTTGTTCCATGTGCTTCCAACACAAACCGAGCCAGCCTACAGAAGCAATCCTGATGAAACAAAGGAATTGCAAAGGCAAATTGAAGAATTGATGGAGAAAGGACATGTGAGAGAAAGCATGAGTCCTTGCGCTGTTCCAGTGATTCTAGTTCCAAAGAAGGATGGAACATGGAGGATGTGTGTTGATTGTCGAGCCATCAACAATATAACGGTAAAGTATCGACATCCCATTCCTCGTTTAGATGACATGCTAGATGAATTGCATGGTTCTTGTGTGTTTTCAAAAATTGATCTCAAAAGTGGGTATCATCAGATACGTATGAAAGAAGGGGATGAATGGAAAACTGCTTTTAAAACTAAACATGGTTTGTATGAGTGGTTAGTCATGCCTTTTGGATTAACTAATGCACCTAGTACTTTCATGCGCTTAATGAATCATGTATTGCGTGCTTTCATTGGCAAATTTGTGGTTGTGTATTTTGATGATATTCTTATTTACAGTAAGAATTTGCATGACCATGTGTTGCATTTGCAATCTGTTTTGGAAGTCCTTAGGAAACAAAGTTTATACGCTAACCTTAGCAAGTGTACATTCTGCACCGATAAGCTTGTATTCCTAGGTTTTGTTGTAAGTGCTACAAGTATTCAGGTGGATGAGGAAAAGATCAAAGCCATCCAAGAGTGGCCGACCCCTACATCGATAGGTAATGTTAGAAGTTTTCATGGACTTGCTAGCTTCTACAGGAGGTTTGTGCAAAATTTTAGCACAATTGCCGCTCCACTTACAGAAGTAATAAAAAAAAATGTGTCATTCAAATGGGGTGAAGCTCAAGAGGAGGCATTTCAGCTGCTGAAATACAAGCTTACGCATGCTCCTTTACTTGCTTTGCCTAACTTTTCTAACACTTTTGAAATTGAATGTGATGCTTCTGGGCTTGGTATTGGCGCTGTTCTTATGCAGGATGGGAGACCGCTTGCATACTTTAGTGAAAAGCTAAGTGGGGCTGCCCTCAATTACCCCACTTATGACAAAGAATTGTATGCACTAGTGCGTGCCTTAGAAACATGGCAGCACTATTTGTGGCCAAAGGAGTTTGTGATTCGCACGGATCATGAATCCTTGAAACATTTGAAAAGTCAACACAAACTCAGCAAGAGACATGCACGATGGGTTGAGTTCATTGAGACCTTTCCTTATGTCATTCGGTATAAACAAGGTAAGGAGAATGTGGTTGCTGATGCCCTTTCTCGCAGGTATGCTCTAATCTCTACTCTTGATGCTAAATTGCTTGGGTTTGAACATATAAAAGAGTTGTATTCTGCTGACCATGATTTTGGGGAAATTTATGCTCTTTGTGAAAAGACTGCTGAAGGAAAGTTTTATAGGCATGAGGATTTTCTATTTAGGGAACATAGATTGTGTGTGCCTAATTGTTCTGTGAGAGATTTGCTTGTTAGAGAGTCCCACGGGGGAGGGTTGATGGGACATTTTGGAGTTGCTAAAACTCTAGCTATGTTGCAAGAGCATTTCTTTTGGCCCCATATGAAACGGGACATTGAGCGAATTTGTGGTCGGTGTGTCACTTGTAGGCAAGCTAAATCAAGAGTGCAGCCAAATGGCCTTTACACACCCCTACCTATCCCTAGTTCACCATGGGTTGACATTTCTATGGATTTTGTGTTAGGTCTACCAAGAAGTAAGCGTGGGAGGGATTCAATCTTTGTGGTAGTAGACCGATTTTCTAAAATGGCTAATTTTATCCCTTGTCATAAAACTGATGATGCATCTAATGTTGCAAATTTGTTCTTTAGGGAAATTGTGAGATTACATGGTATGCCTAGAACAATTGTATCAGATAGGGATGCTAAGTTCCTAAGTTACTTTTGGAAAACATTGTGGGGAAAACTTGGGACAAAATTGTTATTTTCTACTACTTGTCACCCTCAAACAGATGGTCAAACAGAAGTAGTTAATAGGACCCTATCCACCTTGTTAAGGGCAATCATAAGTAAAAACATTAAGACTTGGGAAGATTGTTTGCCACATGTTGAGTTTGCCTATAATCGTGCAATGCATTCTGCTACTAAATTTTCACGATTTGAAATTGTGTATGGTTTTAATCCTCTAACTCCTTTGGATTTATCACCTTTACCTGTTTCTGAGCATTTGAATTTAGATGGCGAGAAGAAGGCAGAATTTGTGAAGAAATTCCATGAGAGGGCCCGACTCAACATAGAAAGGAGGACTGAACAATACCTTAAGCAGGTTAACAAGGGTCGTCACAAGCAGGTTTTTGAACCAGGTGATTGAGTATGGTTACACATGAGGAAAGAGAGATTTCCAACACAAAGGCGTTCTAAATTGCTGCCTCGCGGAGATGGTCCATTTCAAGTACTTGAACGGATCAATGACAATGCCTACAAACTCGATTTGCCAGGTGAATATAATGTTAGTGCTACATTTAATGTTTCTGATTTAAGTCCATTTGATACAGGTGAAGATTTGAGGACAAATCCTTCTAAAGAAGAGGGGAATGATGAGGACATCAAGGACCAAGTATCAAGTCCAATTCCAGTGGGTCCAGTGACTAGGGCACGAGCTAAGAGATTCAAGGAAGAGCTTAACAGCCTAGTACACAAAGTCTTAAATCAAGAAGAGACCGTGGTCAACACGGAAGGAGAACAAAGATTGGTCATACTCATCAAAGTGGACTGAAGGAAGAGCTTCATTATATGTGTCACGTTTTATTTATCTTTATGTGTCACATTTCATTTATATGTGTCAAGTTCTTTTGTGTGGGAGTTACAAGAGTGGAGTCAAAAGGTCTTCATTATGGAGCTTTCATTATGAAGACCAAGAGTCTTATTTAGTATGCTTTTATTGAAAAGACCAAAGGTCTTAGGTGTGTTAATGTTGAAGTCCAAAGGTCTTGTAGGTGTCATTTTCGTCCTATAAAAGGGACTACCTTTCCATTGTAAAAATCAGATTATCATATATGCAAATTGTGAGTTTTATCTTCTAAAGTTCTTGAAGAAACTTGTGAACTTATCAAGGAGGTATCCTTGTGGCGTTCAACTTGACTTATCAAACGAATTTCCATCCCCGTTTGTGGCGTCTTCCTTATACCAAGGTTCGTGCTTCGCTAAGCATTGGGTCGAGGTTCCATTCCAACATCGTTTGTTCTTGGTGGCTGTTCCATATTTGGTGTCGGGTTTCATCACAAGTTGGTGTGGTTCGTATCACCCGGCACCAGAAATGAAACCAGACTGGGACTCGAGATTGGGATCCGAATCTGGACCCAGGGCTAGGACAAAACCCGTAGTCGGTGTCTGGATTTTGGACCCAGCCCTGGACCCAAACCCTGACAACACTACTAGTACAAAAAGGAGTATTTTCGTCAGTTTTTTAGTGACATATAATGATTTTGCGTCGGTCTACAAAACCGATGTATAAACCGTAGACGCAAATAGTATTTTATTTGCGTCGTTTCTCAAAAGACGCAAAAAATAATTTTCTTCATTTTAAAACCGACGCAAAAAATAAAATGTTCTTTATAACATATTGCGTCAGTTTGGAATTGACAAAAAATATTTTTGTCGTCGGTTCTTAAATGACGCATAACTTGTTGCAAAATATTTTTTTTCACCTATTGCGTTAGTTATAAAATGAAGCAAAGGTGTAGGTAAGGTAAAATTGCAAATTTCCATACAACTTTTTTCTACCTGTATTTTCAGATTTTATAATCATTAACTATAACAGTAACTGTAACTAAATACATAATCTAAAAAAAGTTAAAAAAAATTATAATTAAATGAGGCATGTAATCACTAAATAAGTTAGAAAAATTATCTGTAAAAAATTAACCAGCTAAACTTTACATTAATACATAAAATTATACAGTAACTTGATTACACAAATGTATTATCATAATTAAAATGTTAATTCTAAGATAATAAACCTACATAACAAAGTGTAAACCAAAGTTAGTGATAAAAAGTTACAACATTAACTAAAACGGAAACAATATAAAAAAAAAAGAAAAATAAATAAATAAATACCAATACTGTAAAAAAGTACTTTAGTACATGAAGAATATAATATACGAAGTCCAAAACACACCAAGGCAACTGATAACTATACACATATGTACTACTATAATAGTTTTTTTTTGCTAATATATTTGGTATATACATCTTTTATGCAAAGTAATTAGTATATTAATTTACCTATATATTTGGTATATACATCTTTTGTACTTCAATTTGATGCTTTAGTGCTTCTGTAATTGGGATGTCACTGCTATATGAAAATAGTAATTAGTATCACAAAATTTCAAAGAAGATAATCATGCAACAATAAAAAGGGTCGATTGTAAGACTAACAAACTCTAATACTTAAAGAGTTAAGAGAAACTGTCAAAGCTTTCACTGTGAGAGTCTTATTGACATGTAGTGATGAAAGTTCATGCATGTGTGGCCAATTTTGTAGTAGTACAAATTTATCTCTGACAATAAATTAAGTAATAATAATTATAATTATTCATAGGAATAAGTTTCTTAGCAAATTTGTAAGTGATTTTTAGTAAACACTAGTATTTTTTGTCTTGATCGTGCTTTACATTATACTTTTATATGCAAAATAAAATTGATATTTCCACATTTCATAGTACCATAAGTGAGAAGTATTAGGTAGTTATAAATCCTACTTTAGTGATAATTGACTAGGCTTAAAATCTATAATGAAAAAGCAAAAAAAAAAGTTGATGATTAGGCCTACCGTTTTTCTTTGTCATCTCTTGATGAAGTTGGGAATGACTACCAAATTGCTCATATGAACAACCTAAAAAAAGCAGAATTAAAGTATTTATATCTAATTAAAATTAAGTATATAACAAGGTGGCAAAATCAATTAAAGTTACAATTTTTTGGCTTCTACAAAAATAAAGAAAAAAGAACAATTTGTTATGTTTAGAAAATAGTGACTCACAATTACTTTCCTTGATGTGTTAGCCTTAACACAGCTTTGGGAGTTGCTTATGATATAAACACAAAATAACTTAAATTTTCATTAAATAAAATTTAGAGAGCATCACATGTGCACACTGCAATCTCAATAATTAACAATTAACAACTAATGTGACAATTGATAATGCTACTCATATATCACTCATCAATTACTCATTTTGATTAATTTTAATTCAATTCAATGTCAGTAGGGTTTATAGTAATATTTCTATTATGCTCAATCAAGGAAGTAGGAAAAGAGTATAAGACATGTATTATTCTTTGGGTTTTATACGACCAATAAATATTGACTTTATTGTAAAACAAAAATAAAAAAGAAAGTTATTTATAATTAATGCATATAAGTATGGTACTAGAGGGGAAGGTGAGTAATTTTGCTCTTTTCTAGTTATTTACAACACAAGTGGTAGTATCATTAGTAGCCAATGGATAATTAAAAATTATAATTAGTAACTAAGAAGTAAAAGTTGAAATAAATCATATTTTACCTAGACAAAAATACTTTTTCTTTCTTAAAAAGGAAACAAAATACTTTTAAAAAAAACATATATAGTAATAATATTAGCATATACAAGCTTTCCTAATTCCTAATTACACAATCACTCTTAAGTAGAAATTCTATTTTAAAATCCCAAGTATTTTTATTTAGACATTAGCCCAATTTAAAAAACTAGAGTAATGAACCTGTGGGATAGTTGTTAGTTATAGTTTGCTGTTGACAGTTAGTGTCCTAATTGTCCAAGTGTCATAAGATTAGTTAGCATTGTGATATTCTTGTAATTGTCTAAGACCGAGTATATAAGGCCTTAGTCAATCTTAGTTATGCTAGTCTAGTCTCTTTAAGACACATGTATATATTGTAAATACAATTCAATTTTCATTGCAATAAGATTAAATACACATTTCTATTCAAAAAGGTTGATCTGTTTTCTGATTGTGTACTGGTGTTAGAGTTCTGTCCAAGAACTCAGATTGCATGAAGCAAGAAATCGAAGCTGCATTCCTAACAGAATTTATAATAAAAATTAATGAATCACACACACAATAATATTACACTCAGAGACAAACTAAAAATTACACTATCTTAAGTAATATTAGCCTAATTTGGCAAACTAAAATAAAAATAAAGTGATCAACCTAATAAAATATCACACTCAGAGACAATTCCATATCCTTCAAAACTTTGCCCATTAATCAAATTGACAGTGACCAATTATGAAAATACAAATCTATGGCTGGATTATCTCTTTTATAATTAGATTTGTATTTAATTAAGGGATTAAGTTGACTCCAACAGACAAATCTAATCTATAATTTTTTATAGACAATTTGTATATATAATGAAAAAAAAACGTAATAATTTCATTAGTTTTTCCCTCAAAATTCTCATTCCCAAACACGTGATACACACCTTACATCTCAGCATATTCTTCTCTTGTAATTTATAAATTAAATTCCTTAAATGAATGATATATGAACACACGGAAAAAACTCACAAGCAGAAAACTCTTGTAGCTAAAGGAACAATATGGTGAAATTTCATTCAAAGTACACGAATATACTATTTTTTATATACTGCTGATATGGTATTGTTCAGTCAAGACTAGAGCTAACCATTATGGTTATTATTGCATTCAAGTACAGTTGATGCCATTCATAAACAACATCAAGGACAAATGATTAGTGTTGTGTTGTTCAATCCTAAGACCTAGTAACCAAAACAGAGAGCTGCCATTCATAAACAAAATCAAGCTTTAAAAATAAAAGTTTTAGAGCTGAGATGGAGATGGACCATGCATTACCTAAAAAAAAGTACAGGGAAAGGAGAGAAGCTTCCATTGACAGCTACATCGAAGCAGAGAGCTTCACACCACCACCGTGAGGAAGCTGACGACAAAAAGGGAAAGGGGCTCGAGTTGCTGGTTTCGAAGAGGACGATCGGAAGGGTTGAGATAATGGTTTTAGAGAGGATGATTGACAGGGTTGACGCTGGTTTCAGAGAGCAACTGGGCAAATTTGAAGGGGCTAAGAAGGTGGTTTCGCCAGAGCTTTCTAAGATTTTTAGGGCTAGGAATGTGTGAACAGTGGCCTTGTGTTATTTGGCTATTAGGGAATCTATCAAATTCTCGTCTGTTTACATTTTTAATAATTTAATTTTACGCCAGTTTTAAATCCTCACAAAAAAAATAATTGATTGTTAATAACAGACGCAAAATGAAAGAAAGTTTTCAAAATCTTTTTGCCTTTATTTCGTCGGTTGCCCTTTTACCGTCATTTAAGCAAATGACGCTAATTACACATTATTAGTGTCATTTTTAAACAGACGAATTTAATAATTTGGGTACAATTCACGTCGGTCAACGCTATGAACAGTAGCGTTGACGGACGTAAATAGTGTAATTTGTAGTAGTGCAAGGCCCCGAACCCACACCCAGACCTGAACCCATTCCCAAACCTAAAAGTGGACCCGAACCCGTACCTTGTGACCCGAAATTGAAACCAAAACGGGAAGTTGAACGACACTAGAACTAGGACTTGGACTTGGAATCATAACTGAAATTTGACATAGATCTAGAACCGTAATCGGACCAGGACCCGAACTCCAAATCAGACCTAGACCCGAATTGGGAGCCGGACCCGGATCCCAACCCAAACATGGACTCGGGACCCGAGCCCGAACCACAACTCAGACTAGAGACACAGAACCAGGGTCGGGTCCTAGAACAGCACCCCAGTCTCGATCCCGAACCCAAACTCAGGAATGGGACCTGGGACCTGAACCAGAACCAGACCGAGACCCGTGACAGTGATCTAGATCTTGACTCGGGATTCGGGTAACGGGGCCTGGAACAGACCAGTAGTCGCTGTCTAGATCTGTTACTCAGACTAGGACCAGAACCCAAACGAAGAACCAAACCCAAACCTAGACCTAGAGCTGGGACGCAAAATTAGAACATGAACAAGAATCGCCGAACCAGGACCCTAGAAAAAGACTAGGACCGTGACCAGGACCCGAAACAAGACCTAGAACCGAGAACTGAGACCTCGACCTGGACCTAAATCTGGGACACGATCACAAACACAGACTTGGACCTAGATAGGGATTCGGATACGAACATGGACTCGGACCAAGACGCAGACTGGGATCGAAATGCTGGACCTAGATCTGGACCGAGATCCTGACCAAGACCCAAACTTGGACCCGCACTCGGACCCCAACTTGGACCTGGACCCGAACCTAGACCCAGATCGGGGTCCAAACCTTGACAAAAACCCAGACACAGACTCTGACCCGAACTCAAACCCACACCTAGAATCAGACCCAAAGCTAGTGCCTGACCCAGACCCAAACTCGAACCCAGACCAGGATCAGAACCAAGGACTTAGACCGAGAACTGAATCCAGACTCAGATCGGGATTGGAACTTGGGACTCGCACCCAACCGAGACCAAGACCCAGGACGCGGACCCACACTAGGAGCCTTGGAAAAAGAACTAGGACCGGGACCTAGTACTCGACCCAGACCCGAACTTGAACCTAGGACCCAGCTCGTGACCCGGCACAAAAAATGGAACCAGACTGGGACCCGAGATTGGGATCCGGATCTGGACATAGGGCTTGGACAAAACTCGTAGTCGGTGTCTGAATTTGGGCCCCAGCCTTGGGACTTGAACTAGAACAAGATCGAGACCCGTGACAGTTATCCAGATCTTGACTCGGGATTCGGGTAACGGGGACTGGACAAACCAATAGTCGGTGTATAGATCAAGGACTCAGACTAGGACCAGAACCGAGATGAAGAACCAAACCCAAACCCACACCCATACCTGGGACCCAAAATTGGAACCCGAAGAAGAATCGCCGAACTAGGACCCTAGAACAAGACTAGGCCCATGACCAAGAACCGGACCCTGACCTAGAACCGAACACAGACCTAGCCTCAGACCCAAACTGACGCTGGAACTCGTGCCCGGACACGGTCGTGTACCCAGACCGGAATTGAGACCCGGACTTGGACCTAAATCTTGGAACTGATCCCAAACACAGACTTGGACCTAGATAGGGATCCGAATACGAACCTGGACTCGGACCAAGACCGAGACTCGGATCAAAATTCTAGACCTAGATCTGGAACGAGATCTTGACCCAGACCCAAACTTGGACCTGGACACGAACCAAGACCCATATTGGGGAGCAGACCTGGACACAAACCCGGACACAAACTCGGACCCCAACTCAAACGCACAACTAGAATCAGACCCAAAGCTGAACCCGAACCAAAACCAAAACTCGAACACAGACCAGGATCAGAACCAAGGACTTAGACCAAGAACTGAATCCAGACTCAGATGGGGATTGGAACTTGGGACTCAGACGCAACCTAGACCAAGACCCAGGACGCGAACCCACACCCGGAGCCTGATCTGGACCTAGACTGAAATCCGTACCCGAACCCAAACTCAGAACTGGACTCAAACTGTGACCGGAACTCAAACCCACACTCGAACTCAGAATCGCAAATGGAACTAGAACCGAACTAGGACTAGGACAGGACCAAGACCTAAACCCAAACCCGAACCCAGATAAAAACCCAGATAGAGACCTAAATCGGAACCGAGACTAGGACTCGACCCCGAACCTAGACCGGGACCCAAACCCACACAATAACCGGGACTTGGACCCAGAATAAAGATAGGGACCTGGGAAAAAGAACTTGGACCGGGACCTAGTACCCAACACAGACGCGAACTTGATCCTAGGACCCATCTCGTGACCCGACACCAGAAATGGAACCAGACGGGGACCCGAGATTGGGATCCGGATCTGGACCAAGGGCTTGGGCAAAACCCGTAGTCAGTGTTTGGATTTGGAACCCAGGCCTGGACCCGAACCCAAACAAGGACCTGGACCCACACCCGGACCTAAACCCAGTCCCAAACCCAAAAGTGGACTCGAACCCGTACCGTGTGACCCAAAATAGGAACCAAAACTGGAAGTTGAACAGGACTGGAACTAGGACTTGGACTTAGAATCATAACTGAAATTCGACCTAGATCCAGAACCGTAACCGGACCAAGACCAGGACTCCAAATCAGACTATGACCCAAATTGGGAGCCGAACATGGATCCCAACCCAAACCTTGACTCGGGACCCGAACCCGATCATGAACTCAGGCCCAAACATGGAACTAGACTAGGGACAAAGAACCAGGGTCGGGACCCAGAATCGCACCCTAGTCTCAATCCCCAACCCAAACTCCGAAATGGGACCTGGGACGTGAATCAGAACCAGACCGAGACCCGTGACAGTGATCCAGATCTTTACTCGGGATTTGCAAAACGGGGCTTAGAACACGACCCTAGAACAGGACCCTAGAACAAGACTAGGATCGTGACCAGGACCCGGACGCAAACCAAGAACCGAACACAAACCTAGCCTCAGACCCAAACTGAGACTGGAACTCGGGCTAGGGCAGGGTCGTGTACCCTGACCAGGACTTGAACGCAGTCCCAAACCCAAAAGTGGACCCAATCCCGTAACCTGGTACCCAAAATTGGAATTAAAAAATGGAAGTTGACCTGGACTGGAACAAGGACTTGGACTTGGAATCATAACTGAAATTGGACTTAGATCCACAATCGTAACCGGACTAGGACCCGGACTCCAAATAAGACCCAGACCCAAACTGAGACTGGAACTCGGGCCCGGACACGGTCGTGTACCCAGACCGGAACTGAGACCCGGACCTGGACCAAAATTTGGGTCCCGATCCCAAACACAGACTTGGACCTAGATAGGGATCCTTATACGAACCTGGACTCGAACCAAGACCCAGACTGGGATCGAAATGCTGGACCTAGATCTGGACCGAGATCTTGACCCAGACCCAAACTCTGACCCGCACTCGGGGCCCAAACTTGGACCTGGACCCGAACAAAGACCCAGATTAGGGTGCAGACCTGGACACAAACCCGGACACAAACTCGTACCCGAACTTAAACGCACACCTAGACTCAGACCCAATGCTGAACCCGAACTCGGACCCAAACTCAAACCCAGACCAGGATCAGAACAAAGGACTTAGACCCAGAACTGAATCCAGACTAAGATGGGGATTGGAACTTGGGACTCTGACCCAACCTAGACCAAGACCCAGGACGCGAACCCACACCCGAAGCCTGATCTCGACCTAGACTGAAATTCGATCCCGAACCCAAACTCAGAACAGGACTCAAACTTCGACCCGAACTCAAACCCAAACTCGAACTCAGAATCGCAAATGGAACTAGAACCGAACTAGGACTAGGACCAGGAGCAGGACCTAAACCCAAACCCGAACCTAGATTAAAACCCAGATAGAGACCTAAACCTGAACAAAGACTAGGACTCGAACCCGAACCTAGACCGAGCCCAAATCCACACAATAACCGGGACCTGGACCCAGAATCAAGATAGGGAGTTGGGAAACAGAACTAGGACCAGGACCTAGTACCCGACCCAGACGCGAACTAGAACCTAGTGTTGGAAATTATTTTACCAAGATCTTAGATCTACTCACAAGTATGTTGATTAACACCCTAAATATGAACTTTCTAAAACGATGAAATAAACACATATAAAGTTTAGGAAACCTTACATTGGGCGCAGCAGAATATAATGACTCATTCTGTTCAGATATCTAGCCCTTGATTCCTTTCTGTAGCAGAGCATTATCAATATCTGAACCTGGATCTCTTTCTCTGAATCTTTAATGCTGAAACTCCTTCTTGCTGAAAGTCTTTCTTCACGATCTTCCTCACTATGGTTGAGGTATCACTTGCTGTGTGTGGACACTACTCATACACTAAGAATTTCGAAATTTAAGAGGAAAGAAAGAGAGAGGGAGTGGTCGGCAAGATAGGGAGAGAGAAGGCTAAGTTTTTTTTGAATCAGAAGTGTAATTTTCCTGAAGCCTTCACTATCTATTTATAGCATTCCACTAGGGTTAGGTTTGAATTATTTGGCATTAAAATAATGAAAATATCAGTTTAAATTGCTTACAAAAGTGGCCGGCCATGCTTAGTGTATTTGGGCCTCACTTTTTGCAATTTTGCAATTTATCGTTTCTGCATCTGATTTTCTCAAAAACGCCAATTTTCTAATTCAACCATTTAAATGCCAATTCTAACTATTTAATAACTATAAATAATTATTAAATAATATTGTCATTTATCACATTTATTAATTGAACCATACAAAGTATCATAATTAACAAATATGCCCCTAACAACTCTTTCTTTACAATTTTGCCCTTACTTAGTGAAAAATTCACAAATAGACACAGTCTAATTTGAGAATTATAATTGATTAATCAAAACCAATTATATGAGTCTTACAAGCAATATTATCTCAACTAGTGTGGGGACCATGGGTCTATATAACCGAGCTTCCAATAAGTAGATCAAGAATTTATCACTAAAATTCACTCAATTATTAATTCTTCGTTGAATCCACGCATAGAACTTAGAATTGCACTCTCAGTATATAGAATGCTCTATATGTTCCAACATATAGACGCATCATTAGTTATCCATTGTTATAATCCTAATTTGATCAATGATCCTCTATATGAATGATCTACACTGTAAAGGGATTAGATTACCGTTACACCCTACAGTGTATTTAATCCTTAAAACACTTAACCCCGTATAAATGATATTTTAGCTTATGTGAAATGAGTACTCCACCATTTATGTTCGTTTGCTCAAGCTCGAAGGAGATCATCCTTTGCTTACTATTCGCCAGATAGAAGCTATAGATTCCATGTTTATGTTAGCGCTCCCACTCAATTGCACTACCGTGTTCCCAAAATGTACGTATCACCCTGACCTAAAAGTAGGCTTAACTAACAAATCAAAGAACACGAATAGCCTTTCAAGATTGAGCCTAATCATAACAGGATTAAGAACATTTGATCTAGGATCAACTAGGCGATATTGACTTGAATAGATATTACGGTAAGTTTAATAAATCTAAGTCAAAGTTCAATGTCGGTCCCTTCCGATGCATACTCCATGCATCAAACCTGAGCTTTACTTTAACCAATGCACTGGAACGAACATAGTACTTCGCCAAATGCAAGTAAACTCTGTTGTAGATTATCATATCAGTAAAACCCTATGTCTGATAAATCTAGGAAACTTTATTCACATAGTCATGTTTACTTTCAATTGTGTTGACAGCACATTAAGTAGGATCAAGTATGCGAAAAGGGTTTCAAATGAATTCATACATTATATACATATAATCATGAAATAAATCATGTGAACCATGCAACATTAAATGTTATTTCTGATCTATATTAATAAGGTCTAGGTCTTATTTGGAGTTCGGGTCCTGGTCCGGTTACGGTTCTGGATCTAGGTCCAATTTCAGTTATGATTCCAAGTCCAATTCCTAGTTCCAGTCCCGGTCAACATCCAGTTTTGGTTCCAATTTTGGGTCATAGGGTACGGGTTCAGGTCCACTTTTGGGTTTGGGACTGGGTTCAGGTGTGGGTGTGGGTTCTAGTCCTCGTCAGGGTTCGGGTCTAGGGCTGGGTCACAAATCCAAACACCGACTACGGGTTTTATCCAAGCCCTGGGTCCAGATCCGGATCCCGATCTCGGGTCCCAGTCTGGTTCCATTTCTGGTGCCGGCTCACAAGCTGGGTCCTATATTCAAGTTCGGGTTTGGGTCGGGTACTGGGTCCCTATCCTAGTTCTGTTTCCCAAGTCATTATCTGATGCAGGTCTAGGTGCCGGTTATTGTGCGGGTTTGGTTCTCGGTCTAGGTTCAGTTTCGAGTCCAAGTCTCGGTTCGTGTTTAGGTCTTTGTCTGGGTTTTGATCTGGGTTCGGGTTTTGGTTTAGGTCCTAGTCCTCGTCCTAGTTCGGTTCTAGTTCCATTTGCGATTCTGAGTTCGAGTTTGGGGTTGAGTTCGGGTCAGAGTTCGAGTCTTGGTCTGAGTTTGGGTTCCAGTTTGGATTTCAATCTAGGTGCAGACCAGGCTCCAGGTGTGGGTTTGCGTCTTGGGTCTTGGTCTAGGTTGGGACCGAGTCCCAAGTTCCAATCCCGATCTGAGCGTGGAATCAGTTCTGGGCCTAAGTCCTTGGTTTTGATCCTGGTCGGGGTTCGAGTTTGGGTTCGGGTCTGGGTCTAGCTTCGGGTTTGATTCTAGGTGTGGGTTTGAGTTCGGGTCTTATTCCGAGTCAGGGTTTGTGTCTAGGTCTGGACCTCGATCTGGGTCTAGGTTCGGGTCCAGGTCCAAGTTGGGGTCCTGACTGCGGGTCCAAGTTTGGGTCTCGGTCAGGATCTCGGTCCAGATCTAGGTCCAGCATTTCGATCCCAGTCTAGGTCTTGGTCCGAGTCCAGGTTCTTATCTGAATCCCTATCTAGGTCCAAGTCTGTCTTTGGGATCGGGTCCCAGATTTAGGTCCTAGTCCGGGGTCACGGGCTCGATGCAGGTAGACGACCGTGTCTGGGCCCGAGTTCCAGTCACAGTTTGGGTTTGAGGCTAGGTGTGTGTTCGATTCTACGTCTGGGTCCGGGTCCTGGTCACGGTCCTAGTCTTGTTCTAAGGTCCTGGTTCGGCGATTCTTGTTCAGGTTCTAATTTTGGGTCCCAAGTTTATGTTTGGGTTCGGGTTTTGTTCTTCGTCTGGGTTCTGGTCCTAGTCTGAGTCCCAGATCTGGACACCGACTACTGGTTTGTTCCAGGCCCCGTGACCTGAATCCCGAGTCAAGATCTGGATCACTGTCATGGGTCTCGGTCTGGTTCTGGTTCAGGTCCAGGTCCCATTTCTGAGTTCTGGTTCGGGATCGAGATTGGGGTGCTGTTCTAGGTCTCGACCCTGGTTTTGTGTCCCTGGTCTGGTTCCATGTTTTGATCGGAGTTCAGGTTCTGGTTCAGGTCCGTCCTGACTCAGATCGGGAATGGAACTTGGGACGCGAACCCACACTTGGAGCTTGATCTGGACCTAGACTGAAATTCGAACACGAACCCAAACTCAGACCAGGACTCGAACTCCGACCCAAACTATAATTCAAACTCGAACTCAAAATCGCAAATGGAACAGAACAGAACTAGGACTAGGACCAAGACCAGGACCTAAACCCAAACCCGAACCCAGATCAAAATCCAGACAGAGACCTAAACCCGAATCGAGACTAGGACTTGAACCCGAACCAAGATCGGGACCCAAACCCACACAATAACAGGAACTTGGACCCAGAATCAAGATAGGGACTAGGGAAATAGAACTAGGACTGGGACCTAGTACCAGACCCATACCCGAACTTGAACCTAGGACCCAGCTCAAGACCCAGCACCAGAAGTAGAACCAGACTTCGACCCGAGATTGGGATCCAGATCTAGACCCAGGGCTTGGACAAAACCCGTAGTCTGTGTCTGGATTTGGGACCCGGCCCTGGACCCGAATAATGACAAGGACCCGAACCCGCACCCAGACCTGAACCCTGTCCCAAACCCAAAAGTTGACCCGAACCCGTACCCTGTGACCCAAAATTGGAACCAAAACGGGAAGTTGACCGGGACTGGAACTAGGACTCGGACTTGGAATCATAACTGAAATGGCACATAGATCCAAAACCGTAACTAGACCAGGACCCGGACTCCAAATCAGACCTATACCCAAATTGGGAGTCGGACCCGGATCCAAACCAAAACCTCTACTCGGGACCCGAACCCGAACCTGAACTTAGACCCAAACATGGAACCAGACTAGGGACACAGAACCAGGGTCGCGACATAGAACCGCACCCCAGTCTCGATCTCGAACCCAAACTCAGAAATGGGACTTGGGACCTGAACCGAAACCAGATCGAGACCCGTGACAGTGATCCAGACCTTGACTCGGGATTCGGGTAACGGGGCCTCGAACACACCCGTAGTCTGTGTCTAGATCTGGGACTCAAACTAGGACCAGAACTCAGACGAAGAACCAAACCCGAACCGAGACCTAGACCTGGGCCCCAAATTAGAACCTAAACAAGAATCGTCGAACAAGGACCCTAGAACAAGACTAGGACCGTAGACCAAGACGCAGGACGCGAACCCACACCCGTAGCCTGATCTGGACGTAGATAGAAATCCGGACTCGAACCCAAACTCAGAATAGGACTCGAACTTCGACCCGAACTCAAACCCAAACTCGAACTCAGAATCGAAAATGGAACTAGAACGGAACTAGGACTAGGACCAGGACAAGGACTTAAACCCAAACTCGAACCCAGATCAAAACCCAGACAGAGACCTAAACCCGAACTGAGACTAGGACTCGAACCCGAACCTAGACTGGGACCCAAACCCACACAATATTGGGACCTGGACCCAGAATCAAGATAGGGACCTGGGAAACAGAACTAGGACCGGGACCTTGTACCCGACCCGGACGCGAACTTGAACTTAGGACCCAGCTCGTGACCCGACACAAGAAATGGAACTAGACTAGGACCCGAGATTGGGATGCGGATGCGGACCTGTGGCTTGGACAGAGCCCGTGGTCGGTGTCTAGATTTTGGACCCAGCCATGGACCCGAACCCTGACAAGGACCCAAAGCCACACCCGGACCTAAACCCAGTCCCAAACCCAAAAGTGGACCCGAACTCGTACCCTGTGATGCAAAATTGGAACCAAAACCGGAAGTTGACCAGGACTGGAACTAGGACTTGGACTTGGAATCATAACTTAAATTGGACATAGATCCAGAACCGTAATCGGACCAGGACCCAGACTCCAAATAAGACCTAGACCCGAATTGGGAGCCGGACCCGGATCCCAACCCAAACCTAGACTCGGGACGCGAACCCGAACCTGAACTCAGACCCAAACATGGAACTAGACTAGGGACAAAGAACCAGGGTCGGGACCTAGAATTGCAGCTCAGTCTCGATCCTGAACCAAAACTCAAAAATGGGAGCTGGGATCTGAACCAGAACTAGACCGAGACCCGTGACAGTGATCCAGATCTTGACTCGGGATTCGGTTAACGGGGCCCGGAATAGACCAATAGTCGGTGTCTAGATCTGGGACTCAGACTAGGACCAGAACCCAGACGAAGAAAAAAACCCAAACCCAAACCTAGACCTGGGACCCAAAATTAGAACCTAAACAAGAATCGTTGAACCAGGACCCTAGAACAAGACTAGGACCGTGACCAGGACCCGGAGCCAGACCTAGGACCGAATACAGACCTAGCCTCAAACCCAAACTGAGACTAGAACTCAGGCCCGGACACGGTCGTGTACCAGGACCTTTATAGAGACCCCGACCTGGACCTAAATCTGGGACCTGATCCCAAACACAGAGTTGGATCTAGATAGGGATCCGGATATGATCCTGGACTCGGACCAAGACCCAGAATGGGATCGAAATGTTGGACCTAAATCTGGACCGAGATCCTGAACAAGACCCTAACTTGGACCCGCACTTGGGACCCCAACTTGGACCTAGACCCGAACCTAGACCTAGATTGGGGTCCAGACCTGGACACAAACCTGGACACAGACTCGGACCAAAACTCAAACTCACACCTAAAATCAGACCCAAAGCTAGACCCGGACCTGGACCCAAACTCGAACCCAGACCAAGATAAGAACCAAGGACTTAGACCCAGAATTGAATCCAGACTCAGATCGAGATTGGAACTTGGGACTCGGACCCAACCTAGACAAAGACCCAGGACGCAAACCCACACCCGGAGCCTGATCTGGACCTAGACTAAAATCTGGACCCGAACCCAAACTCAGAACTGGACTCGAACTCTGACTCGAACTCAAACCCAAACTTGAACTCAGAATCGCAAATGGAACTATAACCGAACTAGGACCAAGACAAGGACAAGGACTCGAACCGAGACTACGACTCGAACCCGAACCTAGACCAGCGCCCAAACCCACACAATAATTGGGACCTGGACCCAGAATCAGGATAGGGACCTGGGAAACAGAACTAAGACCGTGACCTAGTTCGGGTCCAGGGCTTGGACAAAACCAGCAGTCAGTGGATAGATATGGGACCCAACCCTAGACCCAAACCCTGACGAGGACCCGAACCAACACACGGACCTAAACCAGTCCCAAACCCAAAAGTGGACCCAAACCTGTACCCTGTGACCACAAATTGGAACCAAAACCGGAAGTGGACCGGGACTGGAACTAGGACTTGGACTTCGAATCATAACTGAAATGGACCTCGATCCAGAACCGTATCCGGTTGAGGATCCAGACTCCAAATCAGACCTAGACCCGAATTGGGAGCCGGACTCGGATCCCAAACAAAACCTGGACTGGGGAGGCGAACACGAACCTGAACTAAGACCCAAACATTGAACCAGACTAGGGACACAAAACCAGGGTCGGTACCTTGAACCGCACCCAGTCTCGATCTTGAACCAAAAGTCAGAAATGGGACCTGGGACCTGAACCAGAACCAGAGCGAGACCCGTGACAGTGATCCAGATCTTGACTCGGGATTCAGGTAATGGGGCCTGGAACAGAGCAGTAGTCGGTGTCTAGATTTGGGACTCAGACTAGGACCAGAACTTAGACGAAGAACCAAACCCAAACCAAGACCTAGACCTAGGACCCAAAATTAGAACCTGAACAAGAATCGCTGAACCAGGACCCTAGAATAAGGCTAGGACCGTAACCAGGTCCGGGACCCAGACCTAGAACCGAACAAAGACCTAGCCTCAGATCCAAACTAAGACGGGAACTCGGGCCATGACACGGTTGTGTAGCTATACCTGAACTGAGTCCCGGACCTCGACCTAAATCTGGGACACAATCCCTAACACAGACTTGGACCTAGATAGGGATCCAGATACGAACTTGGACTCGGACCAAGAACCAGACTGGGATCGAAATGTTGGACCCAGATCAAGACCGAGATCCTGACCCAGACCTAAACTTGGACACACACTCGGGACACTAACTTGCACCTGGACCCGAGCCTAGACCCAGATCGGGGTCCAAACCTAGACACAAACCCGGACACAGACTCAGACCCGAACTCAAATCCACACATAGAATCAGACCAAAAGGTAGACCCAGACCCGGACCCAAACTCGAACGCAAACCAGGATCAGAACCAAGGACTTAGACCAAGAACTAAATCAAGGCTCAGATCGGGATTGGAACTTGGGACTCGGGCCCGACCTAGACCAAGACCCAGGACCCGAACCCACACATAGAGCCTGATCTGGACCAAGACTGAAATTCGGATTTGAACCCTAACTCAGACTTGGACTCGAACTCCGACCCGAGCTCAAACCCATACTTGAACTCAGAATCGTAAATGGAACTAGAACCGAACTAGGACTAGGACCAAGACCTAAACCTAAACCCGAACCCAAATCAAAACACAAACAGAGACCTAAACCCGAACATATACCGGGACCCAAACCCACAAAATAACTAGGACCTGGATCAGAATCAGGATAGGGACCTGGGAAACAGAACTAGGACCGGGACCTAGAACCCGACCCAGACACGAACTTGAACCTAGGACCCAGCTCATGACCTTGCACTAGAAATGGAACCAGATTGGGACCCGAGATTGGGATCCGAATCTTGACCCATGACTTGGACAAAACCCGTAGTCGATGTCTGGATTTGGGACACAGCTTGTGACACGAACCTTCACAAGGACCCGGAACTGAACCCAGTCCCAAACCTAAAAGTGGACCTGAACCCGTACCTTGTGACCCAAAATTTGAACCAAAACGGGAAGTTGACCGGGACTGGAACTAGGATTTGGTCTTGGAATCATAACTGAAATTTGACCTAGATCCAGAACCGTAACCGGACAAGGACCCGGACTCCAAATAAGACCTAGACCCAAATTGGGAGTCGGGCCCGGATCCCAACCCAAACCTGGACTTGGGACCCGAACCCGAACCTGAACTCAGACCCAAACATGGAACAAGAATAGGGACACAAAACCAGGGTCGGGACCTAGAACCGCACCCCAGTCTCGATCCGAAACCCAAACTCAAAACTGGGACCTGGGACTTGAACCAGAACATGACCAAGACTCGTCACAGTGATCTAGATCTTGACTCGTGATTCTGGTAACGGGGCCTGGAAGAGACCAGTATTCGGTGGAAAACTGTGAAGGATCAAACTTGAAGAAGAAGGACATTCGGGCTCAGATCTTGATTATACTCTGCTACAGAAAGGATAAAAGGGTTAGAGATCTCTGAGCGGAAGGAGACATTAATTCCGCTGCATCAATGTAAGGTTTTCCTAACTTTATATGTGTTTAATTTATCGTTTTAGAAAGTTCATATTTAGGGTGTTCAAACAACATACTTGTGAGTAGATCTAAGATCCTGGTAAAATAATTTCCAACAAAAACCCGTAGTCGGTGTCTGGATTTGGGACCAAGCCTTGGACCCGAACCCTGACGAGGACCCGAACCCACACCCAGACCTAAACCAAGCCCCAAACCCAAAAGTGGACCTGAACCCGTACCCTGTTACCCAAAATTTGAACCAAAACCTGAAGTTGACCCAGACTAGAACTAGGACTTGGACTAGGAATCATAACTGAAATTAGACCTAGATCCAGAACCGTAACCGGACCAGGACCCGGACTCAAAATAAGACCTAGACCCGAATTGGGAGCCGGACCCGCTTCCAAACCCAAACCTTGACTCAGGACCCGAACCCGAACCTGAACTCAAACCCAAACATGGAACCATATTAGGGAAACAGAACCAGGGTCGGGACATAGAACCGCACCCCTGTCTCGATCCCGAACCCAAACTCAGAAATGGGACCTGGGACCTGAACCAGAACCAGATCGAGAGCCCTGACAGTGATCAAGATCTTGACTATGGATTCGGGTAAAGGGGCCTGGAACAGACCAGTAGTCGGTGTCTAGATCTGGGACTCAGTCTAGGACCAGAACCCAGACGAAGAACCAAACCCGAACCCAAACCTAGACCTGGGACCCCAAAATTAGAACCTGAACAAGAATCGCCGAACCAGGACCCTAGAACAAGACTAGGACCGTGACCAGGACCCGGACACAGACGTAGAACCGAATACAGACCTAGCCTCAGACCGAAACTAAGACTGGAACTCGAGCCCGGACACAATCGTGTACCCAGAGCGGAACTGAGACCTAGACCTGGACCTAAATCTTGGACCCGATCCCAAACACAGACTTAGACTTAGATAGGGATCCGGATAAGAACCTGGACTCAGACCAAGACCCAGACTGGGATCGAAATGCTGGACCTAGATCTAGACCGAGATCCTGACCCAGACCCAAACTTGGACCCGCACGTAGGACCCCAACTTTGACCTGGACCCGAACCTAGAACAAGATTAGGGTAAAGACCTGGACACAAACCCGGACACAGACTTGGACCCGAACTCAAACCCACACCTAGAATCAGACCCAAAGCTAGACCCGGACCAGGACCCAAACTCGAACCCAGTCCAAGATCAAAACTAAGGACTTATACCCAGAACTGAATCCAGACTCAGATCGGGATTGGAACTTTAGACTCGGACCCAACCTTGACCAAGACCCAGGATGCGAACCCACACCGGAGCTCGATGCGGACCTGGGCCGAAATGCGGACCCGAACCCAAACTCAGACCAGGACTGAAACTCCGACCCGAACTCAAACCCAAACTCGAACTTAGAATCGCAAATGGAACTAGAACCGAACTAGGACCAGGACCAGGACCTAAACCCAAACCAAAACCCAGATCAAAACCCAGACAGAGACCTAAACCTGAACCGAGACTAGAACTCGAAACTGAACCTAGACCGGGACCCAAACCCACACAATAATTGGGACCTGGACCAAGAATAAGGATAGGGACCTGGGAAACAGAACTAGGACCGGGTCCTAGTACACGACCCAGACTCGAACTTGAACATAGGACCCTGCTCGTGAGCTGACATTAGAAATGGAACCAGACTGGGACCCGAGATTGGTATCCAGATCTGGCCCAGGGCTTGGACAAAACCCGTAGTCGGTGTCTGGATTTGGGACCCAACCCTGGACCGAACTCTGACGAGGACCCGAACCCACACCCGGACCTGAGCCAAGTCCCAAACACAAAAGTCGACCCGAACCCGTACCATGTGACCCAAAATTCGAACCAAAATCAGAAGTTGACCGGGACTGGAACTAGGACTTAGACATGGAATCATAACTAAAATTGGACCTAGATCCAGAACCGTAACGGGACCAGGACCCGAACTCCAAATAAGACCTAGACCCGAATTGGGAGCCAAACCCATATCCCAACTAAAACCTGGACTCGGGACCCGAACCCAAACCTGAACTCAGACCCAAACAAGGAACCAGACTAGGGACACAGAACTAGGGTGGGGACCTAGTACGGCACCCCAGTCTCCATCCCGAACCCAAACTCAGAAATGGGACTTGGGACCTGAACCAGACCGAGACCCATGACAGTGATCAAGATCTTGACTCGGGATTTGGGTAACGGGAGATGGAACAGACCAGTAGTCGGTGTCTAGATTTCGGACTCAGACTAGGACCAGAACCCAGACCCAGACCTAGACCTGGGACCCAAATTAAACCTGAATAAGAATCGCCGAACCAGGACCGTAGAACAAGACTAGGATCGTGAGCATGACCTGCACCCAGATGTAGAACCGAACACAGACCTAGCCTTAGACCTAAATTGAGACTGGAACTCGGGCCCAGACACAGTCGTGTACCTAGACCGGAACTGAGACCCAAACCTGGACCTAAATCTTGGACCCGATCCCAAACACATACTTGGACCTCGATAGGGATCCGGATAAGAACCTGGACTCGGACCAAGACCCAGACTGGGATCGAAATGCTGGACCTAGATCTGGACCGAGATCCTGACCCCGACCCAAACTTGGACCCGCACTCAGGACCCCAACTTGGACCTAGACCCGAACCTAGAACCAAATCGGGGTCCAAACCTGGACACAAACCCGGACACAGACTCGGACCCGAACTCAAACCCACACCTAGAATCAGACCCAAACCAGACCAGGATCAGAACAAAGGACTCAGACCTAGAACTGAATACAGACTCAGATCGGGATTGGAACTTGGGACTTTGACTCAACCTAGACCAAGACCCAGGACGCGAACCCACACCAGGAGTCTGATCTGGACCTAGACGTAAATCCATACAAAACCCAAAGTCAGACCAGGACTCGAACTCCGATCCGAACTCAAACTGAAACTCGAACTAAGAATCGCAAATCGAACCAAACAAGGAATCAGACTAGGGACACAGAACTACGGTCAGGACCTAGAACCGCACTTAGGATTCAGGTAACGGGAGCTGGAACAGACCAGTATTTGATGTCTAGATCTGGGACTCAGACTAGGACCAGAACCCAGACGAAGAACCAAACCCTAACCCAAACCTAGACCTGGGAGCCAAAATTAGAACTTAAAAAAAGAATTGTCGAACAAGGACCCTAGAACAAGACTAAGACCGTGACCAGGACCCGAACCCAGACCTAGAACCAAACACAGACTAGCCTCAGACCCAAACTGAGACTTGAACTCGGGCCCGGACACGATCGTATACCCAGACCGGAATTGAGACCCGGACCTGCACCTAAATCTGGGACCCGATCCCAAACACAGACTTGCACCAAGATAGGGATCCAGATACTTACCTAGACTTGGACCAAGACCCAAACTGGGATCGAAATGTTGGACCTACATCTGGACCGAGATCCTGACCCAGACCCAAACTGGGACCCGCACTCGGGACCCCAACCTTGACCTGGACCCGAACCTAGACCCAGATCGGGCTCTTGACCTGGACACACTCGGACCCGAACTCAAACCCACAACTTGAATCAGACCCAAAGCTAGATGCGGACCCGAACCCAAACTCGAACCCAGACCAGGATCAGAACGAAGGACTTAGACCCAGAACTGAATCCAGACTCAGATCTGTATTGGAACTTGGAACTCGGACCCAACATAGACCAGGACCCAGGACGTGAACAAACACCCGGAGCCTGATCTGGACCTAGACTGAAATCCAGACCCGAACCAAAACTCAGACCAGGACTCGAACTAGGACAGAGACCTAGTACCTGACCAAGACTCGAACTTGAACCTAAGACCTAGCTCGTGACCCGGCACCAGAAATGGAACCACACTAGGACTCGAGATTGGGATCCGGATCTGGACCAAGGGCTTGGACAACACCCGTAGTCAGTTTCTGGATTTGGGACCGAGCCCTGTACCCGAACCATGACGAGGACGCAAACCTAAAACCAGTCCCAAACCCAAAAGTGGACAAGAACCCGTACCCTGTGATAGAAAATTGGAACCAAAACTGGAAGTTGACCGGGACTGGAACTAGCACTTGGACTTGCAATCATAACTGAAATTGGACCTAGATCTAGAGCAATGTGGGACAAAGGACACGGACTCCAAATCAGACCTAGACCCGAATTGGGAGCCAGACCTGGATCCCCACCCAAACCTGGACTCGGGACCCCAACCCGAACCTGAACTCAGACCCAAACATGGAACGAGACTAGGGACACAGAACCAGTGTCAGGACCTAGAACCCAACCCCAGTCTCAATCTCGAACCCAAACTTAGAAACGGGACCTGAGACCTATACCAGAACCAGACCGACACCCGTGACAGTGATCCAGAGCTTGACTCGGGATTCAGGTAACGGGGCCTGGAAAAGACCAGTAGTCGGTGTCTAGATCTGGGACTCAGACTAGGACCAGAACACAGACGAAAAACTAAACCCGAACCCAGACCTAGACATGGGACCCAAAATTAGAACCTGAACAAGAATCGCCGAACAAGGACCCTAGAACAAGACTAGGACCGTGACAAGGACCCGGACCCAGACGTAGAACCGAACACAGACATAACCTTAGACCCCAACTGAGACTGGAACTCAGGCTCAGACACGGTCGTGTACCCAGACCGGAACTGAGACCTTGACCTGGACCTAAATCTGGGACACAATCCCAAACACAGACTTGGACCTAGATAGTGATTCGGATATGAACCTGGACTTGGACCAAGACAAAGATTGGGATCGAAATGCTGGACCTACATCTGAACCGAGATCCTGACGAAGAAAAATACTTGGACCCGCACTCGGACCCGAACTTGGACCTTGACCCTTACCTAGCCTGATCGTGGTCCAGACCTGGACACAAACACGGACACAGACTCCGACCCGAACTCAAACCCGCACCTAGAATCATACCCAAAGTTAGACCTTGACCTGGACCCAAACTCTAACCCAGACCACGATCAGAACCATGGAATTAGACCCGGAACTGCATCCAGACTGAGATCGGGGTTGGAACTTGGGACTCAGACCCAACCTAGACCAAGACCCAGGACGCGAACCCACACCCAGAGCCTGATCTGGACCTATACTAAAATCCGGACACGAACCCAAACTCGGAGCAGGACTCGAACTCCGACCAAACTCAAACCCAAACTCAAACAAAGAATCGCAAATGGAACTAGAACCGAACTAGGACTAGGACTAGGACCAGGACCTAAAACAAAACCCGAACAAAGATCAAAACCCAGACAAAGACCTAAACCTGAACCGAGACTAGGACTTGAACCCGAACCTAGACTGAGACACAAACCCACACAATAAACGGGACCTGGATCCAGAATCAGGATAGAGACCTGGGAAACAGAACTAGGACCGGGACATAGTACCCGACCTAGACCCGAACATGAACCTAGGACCCATCTCTTGACCCGGCACAAGAAATGGAACCGAGGCCGGACACCGAGATTGGGATCCAGATCTGGACCCAGGGCTTGGACAAAACCTGTAGTCCGTGTCTGGATTTGGAATCCAACCCTGGACCCCAACCCTGACAAGGATCGAACCCTCACTCGGACATGAACCCAGTCCAAAACTCAAAAGTGGACCCGAGCCCGTACCCTGTGACCCAAAATTGGAACAAAAACCGGAAGTTGACCGGAAGTTGACCCAAAATTGGAACTAAAACCGGTAGTTGACCGAGACAAGAACTAGGACTTGGACTTGGAATCATAACTGAAAGTGGACCTAGATCCATAACGGTAACCGATCTAGGACCCAGACTGCAAATCAGACCTCGACCCGAATTGGGAGCCGGACCTGGATCCCAAACCAAACCTGGTCTCCGGACCCGAACCCGAACCTGAACTCAAACCCAAACATGGAAACAGACAAGGGACATAGAACCAGGGTCGGGACCTAGAACCATACCCCAGTCTCGATCCCAAACCAAAACTCAGAATTGGGACCTAAGACTTGAACCAGAACTAGACCGAGACCCGTGACAGTGATCCAGATCTTGACTGAGGATTCAGGTAACGGGGCCTAGAACACACCACCAGTCGGTGTCTAGATCTTGGACTCAGCCTAGGACCAGAACCCAGACAAAGAACGAAACCCGAACCAAGACCTAAACCTCGGAACCAAAATTCGAACCTGAATAAGAATCGCCGAACCAAGACCCTTGAACAAGATTAGGACCGTGACCAGGACCCGGAACCAGACCTAGAACCGAACAAATACCTAGCCTCATACCCAAAGTGAGACTGGAACTCGGGCTCGGACACGGTCGTGTACCCAGACCGTAACTGAGACCCGAACCTGGACCTAAATCTGGCACCCGATCCCAAACACAGACTTGGACCCAGATAGGGATCCGGATACGAACCTTGACTAGGACCAAGTCCCAGACATGAATCAAAATGCTGGACCTAGATTTTGACAGGGATCCTGACCCAGACCCAAAACTTGGAACCGCACTCGGGACCCGAACTTGGACCTGGACATGAACCTAGACCCAAATAGGGGTCCAGACCCGAAAAAAAACTAGGACACAATCTCGGACCCGAACTCAAACCCACACCTAGAATCAGACCCAAAGCTAGACCCGAACCCAGACCCAAACTCGAACCCAGACCAGGATCATAACCAAGGACTTAGACCCAGAACTGAATCTAGACTTAGATCAGGATTGGAACTTGGGACTCGGACGTAACCTAGACCAAGACCCAGGACGGGAACCCAAACCCGGAGCATGATCTGGACCTATACTGAAATCTAGACCCGAACCCAAAATTCAGACCAGGACTCGAACTCCGACACGAACTCAAACCCAAAATCGAATTCAGAATTGCAAATGGAACTAGAACAAAACTAGGACTAGGACCAGGACCTGACGTAAACCAAAACCCGTACCCAGATCAAAACCTAGATAGAGACTGAAACCCGAACTCGAACCTAGACCGGGACCCAAACCCACACAATAACCGGGACCTGGACCGAGAATCAGTATAGGGACCTAGGTAACAGAACTAGTACCGGGAGCTAGTATGCGACCCAAGCCCGAACTTGAACCTAGGACCCAGCTCGTGACTCGGCACCAGAAATGGAACCAGACTGGGACCCGAGATTGGGATCAAGATCTGGACCCAGGGCTTGGACAAAACCCGTAGTCGGTGTTTGGATTTGGGACCCAGCCCTGGACCCGAACCTTGACAAGGACCCGAACCCACACCCAAACCTTAACCCAGTCCCAAACCCAAAAGTGGACCCGAACCCGTAGCCTGTGACCCAAAATTGTAACCAAAACCGGAACTTGACCGAGACTGGAACTAAGACTTGGACTTGGAATCATAACTGAAATTGGACCTAGATCCAGAACCGTAACCGGACCAGGACCCTGACTCCAAATCAGACCTAGACCCGAATTGGGAGTCGGACTCGGATCCAAACCCAAACCTGGACTCGGGACCCGAACCCAAACCTGAACTCAGACCCAAACATGGAACCAGACTAGGGACACAGAACCAGGGTCGGGACCTAGAACCGCACCCTAGTCTCGCTCCCGAACCCAAACTCTGAAATGGGACCTTGGACCTGAACTAGAACCAAACCGAACTTACTTTAGTAAGATTATGAAGCATTTTTTTTTCTAATTGCAATCTATAGAAGCTTCTCGACCTCTAGGCATAGATTTTATTTATCTAAGGAAAAGTCTCAACTATTCCAGATTAGATAAAGCCACGAAAGAATTCCTTAAATCAACAGTGGAAGGTCTCAGATATGCTTTAGTATGCCTTAGACCAGACACCTGCTGTTGAGTGGGAGTAATTAGTAGGTATCAGATTAATCAAGTAAATCTTAAGATTAAGAAGAGGAACTATATGTTAGTCGATAAGGGTGTGTTTAAAACTCTATGACCAAACTAGGACTAGGACCAGGAGCAGGTCCTAAACCCAAACTCGAACCCAGATAAAAACCTAGACGGAGACCTAAACCCGAACCGAGACTGGGACTCGAACCCGAACCTAGACCAGGACCCAAACCCACACAATAACTGGGACCTGGACCTAGAATCAGGATAGGGACCTGGGAAACAGAACTAGGACCAGGTAGTGGTGTACATCAAACCGCTGAAACCACTCAAACCGCCTGCACTGCAAAAAAAATAGGGTTTGAAATTCTTCGCGGTGCGGTTGCGGTTTGAATTTTTCCCAAACTGCGCGTTGCGGTGCGGTTTCCGGTTTTTAATTATTAAACCGCGATTCAAACCGCACCGCACCGCATGTTTTAAAATTTCAATTTTTATATTTATTTAATTAAGCCCATACATATGAGCCCAACCCAAGCCTATAAATCTTAGGAAAAAATCCATAACTCTACACAAACCCTTTCTTCTTAGCAACAAACCCAAGCCCATACATGTGTATTGAAATTTGGAGTAAGAACTTTGTGTTGTTTTATATTTAATCTATTGCTGAAAGTATGTTAGTTGTACATTTATATTGTTGTTGGAATTTAATTAGTTTCAAGTTTGTTATTTTGATTTAGGTGTGTTGTTGAAACTTTAAAAGATTATTGACTTATTGTTGTTGTTATAACTTTTATTAGTCTCAAGTTTGTTGTATTTTCTTAAGTATTTTGGAATAATTATATTAATGATAGTTTAATTATTTTAGGATGATTTCAAAAAAAAAAAATTGTGATAGTTCAAACCGCAAGAAACTGCATCGCACCGCACCGCATCATTTTTTGCGGTGCAGTTTTTACGGTGTTTTAGTATCGCGGTGCGGGTGCGGTTTCGAAAATTGGAAAAACCGCATGTGCAGTTTGATTTGAAAAAATGTTTAAAAACCGCACCACCCGAACCGCGAAACCCCTAGGACCGGGACCTAGTACTCGACCCAGACCTGAACACCTAGGACCCAGCTCCTGACCCGGCACCAGACTGGGACGCGAGTTTGGGATCCAGATCTCGACCCACGACTTGGACAAAACCCGTAGTCGGTGTTTGGATTTAGGACCTAGTACTGGGCCCGAACCCTGACAAGGACCCGAACCCACACCCGAACCTGAACCTCGTCCCAAACCCAAAAGTGGACCCGAACCAGTACCTTGTGACCCAAAATTGGAACAAAAACTGGAAGTTGACCGGGACTGGAACTAGTACTTGGACTTGGAATGATACCTGAAATTGGACCTAGATCCAGAACCGTAACCGGACCAAAACCCAGACTCCAAATCAGACCTACACCCGAATTGGGAGCGGGACCCAGATCCCAACCCAAAATTGGACTCGGGACCCGAACCGGAACTTAAACTCAGACCCAAACATGGAACTAGACTAGGGACAAAGAACCAAGGTCAAGACCTAGAACCGCACCCCAGTCTTGATCCCGAACTCAAACTCAGAAATGGGACCTGGGACCTGAACCAGAACCAGACCAAGACCCGTGACAATGATCCTGATCTTGACTCGAGATTCGGGTAACGGGGCGTGGAACAGACCAGTAGTCCGTGTCTAGATCTGGGACTCAAACTAGGACCAGAACCCAGATGAAGAACCAAACCCGAACCCAGACCTAGACCTGGGACCAAAAATTAGAACAAGAACAAGAATCGCCGAACCACGACCCTCGAACAAGACTAGGACCGTGACCACGACTCGGACCAAGACCTAGAACCGAACACAAGCCTAGCCTCAGACCCAAACTGAGACTGGAACTCGGGCCCGGCACGGTCGTGTTCCCTGAACGGAACTGAGACCCGGACCTGGACCTAAATCTGGCGCCCGATCCCAAACACAGACTTGGACCGAAATAGGGATCCGGATACGAACCTTGACTAGGACCAAGACCCAGACTGGGATCGAAATGTTGGACCTAGATTTAGACCGAGATCCTGACCCAGACAAAAACTTGCCCTCGGGACCCAACCTAGGACCTCGACCCGAACCTAGACCCAATCGGGGTTCAGACTTGGACACAAACTCGGACACAGACTCGGACTCGAACACAAACCCACACCTATAATCAGACCCAAAGCTAGACTCGGACTCGTACCCAAACTTAAACCCAGACCAGGATCAGAACCAAGGACATAGACTCAGCAATGAATCCAGACTCAGATCGGATTGGAACTTAGGAATCGGACCCAACCTAGACCAGGACCCAGGACGCGAAACCACACCCGGAGCCTGATCTGGACCTAGACTGAAATCCAGACCCAAACCCAAACTCAGACTAGGACTCGAACTCAGAATCGCAAATGGAACTAGAACCGCACGAGGACTTGGACAAGGACAAAGACCTAAACCCAAACCCGAACCCAGATCAAAACCCAAACAGAGACCTAAACCCGAACCGAGACTAGGACTCGAACCCGAACCTAGACCGGGACCCAAACCCACAAAATAACTTGGAGCTGCACCCAGTATCAGGATAGGGACATGGGAAACAGAACTAGGACCGGGACCTAGTACACGACCTAGACACGATCTTGAACCTAGGACCCAGCTCATGACCCGGCACCAGAAATGGAACCAGACTGGGACACGAGATTGGGATCAGGATCTGGGCCCAGGGCTTGGACAAAACCTGTAGTCAGTGATTGGATTTAGGACCCCGCCTTGGACTCGAACCCTGACAAGGACCCGAACCCTCACCCGGACCTGAACCAGTCCCAAACCCATAAGTGGACCCGAACCCGTACCCAGTGACCCAAAATTGGAAAAAAAACTGGAAGTTGACCGGGACTGGAACTAGGACTTGGACTTGGAATCATAACTAAAATTGGACCTAGATCAACAACCGTAACCGGACCAGGACCCAGACTCCAAATCGGACCCAGACCCGAATTGGGAGCCGGACTCATATCTCAACCCAAACCTGGACTGGGGAGCCAAACCCGAACCTAAACTCAGACCCAAAGATGGAACTGGGACCCAAGATTAGAACCTGAACAAGAATCGCCGAACCAGGACCCTAGAACAAGACTAGGACCGTGACTAGGACCCGGACCCTGACCTAGAACAGAACACAGACCTAGCCTCAAACCCAAACTGAGACTGGAACTCGGGCCTGAATACGGTCGTGTAACCAGAACGGAAATGAGACCCGGACCTTAAGCTAAATCTGGGACCCGATCCCAAACACAGACTTTGACCTAGATAGGGATCCCGATACGAACCTTGACTAGGACCAAGACCCAGACTGGTCCGACCAAAACTCAAACCCACACCTAGAATAAGAACAAAAGCTAGACTCGGACTAGGACCCAAACTCGAACCCAGACCAAGATCAGAACCAAGGACTTAGACCCAGAACTGAATCCAGACTCAGATCGGAATTGGAACTTGGGACTCGGACCCAACTTAGACCAAGACCCAGATTGAAATCGAGATCCGAACCCAAAATTCAGACCAGGACTCGAACTCCGACCCGAACTCAAACCCAAACTCGAACATAGAATCGCAAATGGAACTAGAACCGAACTAGGACTAGGACCTAAACCGAACCCCGAACCCAGATCAAAACCTAGACAGAGACCTAAACCCGAACCTGAACTCAGACCCAAACATTAAACAAGACTAGGGACATAGAACCAGGGTCGAGACCTAGAACCGCACACAAGTCTTGATCCCAAACCCAAACTCAGAAATCGGACATGGGACCTGAACCAGAACCAGACCGAGACCCGTGACAGTGATCCAGATCTTAACTCGAGATTTGGGTAACCGGGCCTGGAACAAACCAATCATCGGTGTCTAGATCTAGGACTCAGACTAGGACCAAAACCCAGACGAAGAACCAAACTCGAACCCAGACCTAGACCGGGGACAAAAAATTAGAACCTGAACAAGAATCACCGAACCACGACCCTAGAACAAGACTCGGACCGTGACCAGGACCTGGACCTGGACCCAGACCTAGAACAGAACACAGACCAAGCCTCAGACCCAAACTGAGACTGAAACTCAGGCCCAGACACGGTCGTGTACCAAGACCGGAACTGAGACCCGGACCTGGACCTATATTTGGGACACGATCCCAAATACAGACTTGGACCTAGATAGGGATCCGGATACGAACCTGAACTAGGACCCAGACCCAAACTGGGATCGAAATGCTGGACCTAGATTTGGACCGAGATCCTGAGCCAGACCAAAACTTGACCCGCACTCAGGACCCCAACTTGGACCTGGACCTGAACCTAGACGCAGATCGGCGTTCGCACCTGGACACAAACCCAGACACAGACTCGGACGCGAACTCAAACCCACACCTAGAATCGGACCCAAAGCTAGACCCGGACCCGGACCCAAACTCAAACCCACACCTAGAATCGGACCCAAAGCTAGACCCGGACCCGGACCCAAACTCAAACCCATACCAGGATCAGAACCAAGGACTTACACCTGGACCAAACCTAGACCAAGACCCAGGACGCGAACCCACACCCGGAGCCTGATCTGGACCTAGACTTAAATCCGGACCCGAACCCAAACTCAGACCAGGACTCGAACTCCGACCCGAATTCAAACCCAAACTCGAACTCAAAATCGCCAATGGAACTAGAACCGAACTAGGACTAGGACAAGGACCAGGACCTAAACCCAAACCCGAACCTAGATCAAAACCGAGACAGAGACCTAAACCCGAACCACGACTAGGACTCAAATTCGAACCTAGACCGGGACCCGAACCCACACAATAACCGGGACCTGGACCCACAATCATGATAGGGACCTGGGAAACAGAACTAGGACCGGGACCTAGTACCTGACCCAGACCCGAACTTGAACCTTGGACCCAGCTCGTGACCAGGCACCAGAATTGGAACCAGACTGCGACCCGAGATGGGATCCGAATCTGGACCTAGTGCTTGGACAAAACACGTAGTCGGTGTCTGGATTTGGGACCCAGCCCTTGACCCGAACCCTGACAAGGAATCGAACCCACACTCGAACCTAAGCTGAGTCCCAAACCCAAAAGTGGACCCGAACCCGTACTCTGTGACCCAAAATTTGAACCAGAACTGGTAGTTGACCGGGTTTGGAACTAGAACTTGGAATTGGGATCATAACTGAAATTGGACCTAGATCCATAACGGTAACCGGACCAGGACAAAGACTGCAAATCAGACCTAGACCCGAATTGGGAGCCGGACCCGGATCCCCAACCAATCCTGGACTCCGGACCCGAACCCGATCTGAACTGAAACCCAAACATGGAACCAGACTAGGGACATAGAACCAGGATCGGGACCTACAACCGTACCCCAGTCTCGATCCCAAACCCAAACTCAGAAATGGGTCCTGGGATCTAAACCAGAACCAGACCGAGACCCGTGACAGTGATCCAGATCTTGACTCAGGATTCAGGTAACGGGGCCTGGAACACACCACCAGTCGGTGTCTAGATCTGGGACTCAGCCTAGGACCAGAACCCAGACGAAGAACCAAACCCGAACCCAGACCTAGACCTGGGAACCAAAACTAGAACCTGAACAAGAATCGTCGAACAAGACTAGGACCATGACCAAGACCCGTACCCAGACCGAGAACCGAACACAAACCTAGCCTGAGACCCAAACTGAGACTAGAACTCGGGCCTGGACACGGTCGTGTACCCAGAACGGAACAGAGACCCGGACCAAGACCTAAATCTTGCACCCAATCCCAAACACAAACTTGGACCCAAATAGGGATCTGGATACGAACCTGGACTAGGATCAAGACCCAGACTGGGATCAAAATGCTGGACCAGATCTGGACCGAGATCTTGACCTAGACCCAAACTTCTACCCCCGCTCGGGACCCGAACTTGGACCTAGACACGAACCTACGCCCAGATCGGGGTCCAGATCTAGACACAAACCCAGACACAGACTCGGACCCGAACTCAAACCCACACCTTGAATAAGACCCAAAGCTAGACCTGAACCCGGACCCAAACTCGAATCCAGACCAGGATGAGAACCAAGGACTTAGACACAGAACTGAATCCAGACTCATATTGGGATTGGAACTTGGGACTCCGACCCAACCTAGACCAAGACCTAGGACGCGAACCCACATTCGGAGCCTGATCTGGACCTACAATGAAATCCGGATCTGAACCCTAACTCAGACTTGGATTCGAACTCCGACCCAAACAAAAACCCATACTTGAAGTCAGAATCGGAAATGGAACTAGAACCGAACTAGGACTAGGACCAGGACCAGGACCTAAACCCAAACCCGAACCCAGATCAAAACCCAAACGGAGACCTAAACCCGAACCGAGACTAGGACTCGAACCCGAACCTATATCGGGACCCAAAACCACACAATATCTGGGACCTAGACCCAGAATCAGGATAGGGACCTGGGAAATAGAACTAGGACCGGGTAGGGGTGTACGTCAAACCGCTCAAACCACTCAAACCGCCCGCACTGCACCACACTGCAAAAAAAAAATGGGGTTTGAAATTCTTCGCGGTGCGGTTGCGGTTTGAATTTTTCCCAAACCGCGCGGTGCGGTATGGTTTGCGGTTTTGAATTATTAAACCGCGATTGAAACCGCACCGCACCGCATGTTTTAAAATTTCAATTTTTATATTTATTTAATTAAGCCCATACATATGAGTCCAACCCAAGCCTATAAATCTTAGGGCAAAATCCATAACTCTTCACAAACCCTCTCTTCTTAGCAACAAACCCAAGCCCATACATGTGTATTGAAATTTGGGGTTGGAAGTTTGTGTTTGTATTATTTTTAATCTATTGCTGAAAGTATATGTTAGTTGTACATTTATATTGTTGTTGGAATTTAATTAGTTTCAAGTTTGTTATTTTGATTTAGGTGTGTTGTTGAAAACTTTAAAAAGATTATTGACTTATTGTTGTTGTTATAACTTTTATTAGTCTCAAGTTTTTTGTATTTTCTTAAGTGTTTTGGAATAATTATATTAATGATATTTTAATTATTTTATGATGATTTCAAAAAAAAAAAATTGTGATAGTTCAAACCGCAAGAAACCGCACCGCACCGCACCACATCATTTTTTGCGGAGCGGTTTTTGCGGTTTTTTATTATCGCGATGCGAGTGCGGTTTGGAAAATTGGAAAAACCGCATGTGCGGCTTGGTTTTAAAAAATGGTTAAAAACCGCACCACCCGAACCGCGAACACCCCTAGGACCGGGACCTAGTACTCGACCAAGACCTGAACTTGAACTAGGATCCAGCTCGTGACCCGGTACCAGTAATCGAACCAAACTGCGACCCGAGTTTGGGATCCGGATCTGGACCCACGGCTTGGACAAAACTCGTAGTCGGTGTCTGGATTTAGGACCCAGCCCTATGCCCGAACCCTGACAAGGACCCGAACCCAGACCCGGACCTGAACCTAATCCCAAACCCAAAAGTGGACCGCATCCCGTACCCTGCGACCAAAAATTGGAACCAAAACCGGAAGTTGACCGGGATTGGAACTATGACTTGGACTTGGAATGATAACTGAAATTGGACATAGATCCAGAACCGTAACCGGACCAAAACCTAGACTCCAAATTAGACCTACACCCGGATTGGGAGCCGGACCTGGATCCCAACCCAAAACTTGACTCGGGACCAGAACCGGAACTTGAACTCAGACCAAAACATGGAACCAGACTAGGGACAGAGAACCAGGGTCAGAACCTAGAACCCCACCCCAGTCTTGATCCCGAACTCAAACTCAGAAATGGAACTTGGGACCTGAACCAGAACCAGACCGAGACTCGTGATAGTGATCCAGATCTTAACTCAGGATTCGGGTAACCAGGCCTGGAACAAACCAATAGTCGGTGTTTAGATCTAGGACTCAGACTAGGACTAGAACCCAGACGAAGAACCAAACTTGAACACAGACCTAGACCTGGGACCCAAAATTAGAACGTGAACAAGAATCCCCGAACCACGACCCTAGAACAAGACTAGGACCGTGACCAGGACCAAGACATAGAATCGAACACAAACCTAGCCTCAGACCCAAATTGAGACTAGAACTCGGGCCCGGACACGGTCGTGTACCCAGAACGAAACTGAGACCCGGACCTGGACCTAAATCTGGCACCCAATCCCAAACACAGACTTGGACCTAGATAGGGATCCAGATACGAACCTTGACTAGGACCCATACCCCAACTAGGATCGAAATGCTGGACCAGATGTGGATAGAGATCTTGACCCAGACCCAAACATGGACACACACTCGGGACCCGAAAATGGACCTGGACCCGAACCTAGACCCAAATCGGGGTCCAAACCTGGACACAAACCTGGACATAGACTCGGACCCGAACTCAAACCCACACCTAGAATCAGACCCTAAGCTACACCCGGACCCGGACCCAAACTCGAACCTAGACCAGGATCAGAACCAAGGACTTAGACCCAGAACTGAATCCAGACTCAGATTGGGATTGGAACTTGGGACTCCGACCCAACCTAGACCAATACCCAGGATGCGAACCCACACCTGGAGCCTGATCTAGACCTAGACTGAAATCCAGACCCGAACCCAAAATTTAGACCAGGACTCGAACTCCGACCCGAACTCAAACCCAAACTCAAACTTAGAATCACAAATGGAACTAGAACCGAACTAGGACTAGGACCAGGACCAGGACCTAAACCGAAACACGAACCCAGATCAAAACCCAAACAAAGACCAAAACCCGAACTTGAACTCAGACCCAAACATGGAACTATAGTAGGGACACAGAACCAGGGTCGGGACCTAGAACCGTACCTTAGTCTCGATCCCAAACCCAAACTAAGAAATGGGACCTGGAAACTGAACCAGAACAAGACCGAGACCCATGATAGTGATCCAGATCTTAACTCGGGATTCGGGTAACGGGGTCTGGAACAGACCAGTAGTCGGTGTCTAGATCTAGGACTCAGACTAGGACCAGAACCCAGACGAAGAACCAAACCCGAACCCAGACCTAGACCTGGGACCCAAAATTAGAACATGAAGAAGAATCACCAAACAAGGACCCTAGAAAAAGACTAGGACCCAGACCAAGACCTAGAACCGAACACAGACCTAGCCTCAGACCCAAACTGAGACTGGAACTCGGGCCCGGACACGGTCGTGTACCGTGAACAGAACTGAGACCCGGACCTTGACCTAAATCTGACACTCGATCCCAAACACAGACTTGGACCTAGATAGGGATCCGGATACGAACCTTGACTAGGACAAAGACCCAGACTGGGATCGAAATGCTGGAGCAAATGTGGACCGAGATCTTGACCCAGACCCAAACTTGAACCCGCACTCGGGACCCGAACTTGGACCTAGACCCGAACCTAGACCCTGATCAGGGTCCAGACCTGGACACAGACTCGGACCCGAACTCAAACCCACTCCTAGAATCAGACCCAAAGCTAGACCCGGACCCGGACCAAAACTCGAACCCAGACCAGGATCTGAACCAAGGACTTAGACCAAGAACTGAATCTAGACTCATATTGGGATAGGAACTTGGGACTCGGAACCAACCTAGACAAGGACCACGGACACGAACCCACACCCGGAGCCTGATCTGGACCTAGATTGAAATCCAAACCCAAACCCAAACCCAAAATTCAAACCAGGACTCGAACTCCAACCCGAATTCAAACCCAAACTCGAACTTAGAATCGCAAATGGAACTACAACCGAACTAGGACTACGACTAGGACTAGGACCTAAATTGAAACCCGAACCTAGGTCAAAACCCAAACAGCGACCTGAACCCGAACTAAGAGTAGGACTCAAACCCGAACCTAGATCGGGACGCAAACCCACACAATAACCGAGACTTGAACCTAGAATCAAGATAGGGACCTGGGAAACAGAACTAGGACCGGGACCTAATTCGGGTCCAGGGCTTGGACAAAACTCGTAGTAAGTGTTTAGGTGTGGGACCCAGCCCTGGACCCGAACCCTGACAAGGACTCGAACCCCCACCCGGACCTGAACCAATCCCAACCCCAAAAGTGGACCCGAACCCGTACACTGTGACCCAAAATTGGAACAAAAACTGGAAGTTGACCGGGACTGGAACTAGGACTTGGACTTGGAATCATAACTGAAATTGAACTTAGATCCAGAGCCATAACCGGACGAGGACTCGGACTCCAAATCCAACCTAGACCCGAATTGGGAGCCGGACCCGAATCCCAACCAAACCTGGACTGGGGAGCCAAACCTTAACCTGAACTCAGACCCAAACATGGAACCAGGCTACGAACACAGAACTAGGGTCGGGACCTAGAACCGCATCCCATTCTCGATCTTGAACCCAAACTTTGAAATGAGACCTGGGACCTGAACCAGAACAATACCGAGACCCGTGACTGTGATCCAGATCTTGACTCAAGATTCGGGTAACGTGGCCTGGAACAGACCAGTAGTCGATGTCTAGATCTGGGACTCAGACAAGGACCAGAACCCAGATGAAGAACCAAACCCGAACCCAGACCTAGACTTGGGACCCAAAATTAGAACCTGAACAAGAATCACCGAACCAAGACCCTAGAACAAGACGAGGACCGTGACCAGGGCCTAGACCCAAACATAGAACCAAACACAGAGCTAGCCTCAGACCCAAACTGAGACTGGAACTCGGGCCTGGACACGGTCGTGTACCCAGACCGGAACTGAGACGCGGACCTAGACCTAAATCTTGGACATGATCCCAAAGAAAGACTTGGACATAGATAGGGATCTGGATACGAACCTGGACTCGAACAAAGACCCAGACTAGGATCGAAATGCTGCACCTAGATCTGGACCGAGATCCTGACCTAGACCCAAACTTAGACCCGCACTCGGGACCCAACCTTGGACCTGGACTCGAACCTAGACCTAGATCGGGGTCCAGGCCTGGAAACAAACCCAGACACAGACTCGGACCCGAACTCAAACCCCCACCTAGAATCAGACCGAAAGCTAGACCCAGACCCGGACCCAAACTCGAACCCAGACCGGGGATCGAATCAAGGACTTAGACCCGGGCGACTCCAGACTCAGATCGGGATTGGAACTTGGGACTCGCAGCCAAAATAGACCAAGCCCCAGGACGTGAACCCACACCCGGAGCATGATCTGGACCTAGACTTAAATCCAGACACGAACCCAAAGTCAGACTAGGACTCGAACTCCGACACGAACTCATACCCAAACTCAAACTCTGAATCGCATATGGAACTAGAACCGAACTAGGACTAGGACTAGGACCAGGACCTAAACCCAAACCCGAACCCAGATCAAAACCTAGACAGAGACCTAAACCCGAACCAAGACTAGGACTCGAACCCGAACCTAGACCGGGTACCAAACCCACACAATAACTGGGTCCTTGACTGAGAATTAGTATAGGGACCTGGCAAACAGAACTAGGATCGGCTCCTATACCCGACCCAGACCCGAACTTGAACCTAGGACCCAGCTCGTGACCCGGCACCAGAAATGGAACCGGACTGGGACCCGAGATTGGGATCCGGATCTTGACCCATGGCTTGGAATAAACCTGTAGTCGGTGTCTAGATTTGGCACCCAGCCTTGGACCCGAACCCTCACAAGGACCTGGACCTGAACCGAGTCCCAAACCCAAAAGGGGACTTGAACCCGTACCCTGTGACCCAAAATTGGAACCAAAATGGGAAGTTGACCGGGACCTAGGACCTGAATAAGAACCAGACCGAGACCCAGGACAGTGATCCAGATCTTGATTCGGGATTCTTGTAACGGGGCCTGGAACATACCAGTAGTCGCTGTCTAGATCTTGGAATAAGACTAGGAACAGAACCGAAACGAAAGACCAAACCCGAACCCAGACCTAGACCTGGGACCCAAAATTAGAACCTAAATATGAATCGCCGAACTAGGACCCTACAACAAGACTAGGACCGTGACTAGGACCCGGACCCAGACCTAGAACCGAACACAGACCTAGCCTCAGACCCAAACTGAGACTGGAACTCGGGCCCTTACACGGTCATGTACCCAGACAAGAACTGAGACTCGAACCTGGACCTAAATCTGGGACTGATCCCAAACACAGACTTGCACCTAGATGAAGATCCGGATACGAACCTTGTCTCAGACAAGGACCCAGACTGGGATCGAAATGCTGGACCTAGATCTGGACCGAGATCTTGACCTAGACCCAAACTTGGACCCGCACTCGAGACCCCAACTTGGACCTGTACCCGAACCTAGACCCAGATCGGCTTCCAGACTTGGACATAAACCCGGACACCGACTCCGACCCGAACTAAAACCCACAACTATAATCAAACCAAAAGCTAGACCAAGACCCGAACCCAAACTTGAACCTAGACCAAGATCAGAACCAAGGACTTAGACCCAGAACTGAATCCAGACTCAGATCGAGATTTGAACTTGGGACTCGCACCCAACCTAGACCAAGACGCAGGACGCGAACCCACACCCGAAGTATCATCTGGACCTAGACTTAAATCCGGACTCGAACCCAAAGTCAGACCAGGACTCGAACTCCGACCCGAACTCCTACCCAAACTCTATCTCAGAATCGCAAATGGAACTAGAACCGAACAAGGACTAGGACCAAAACCTAAACCCAAACCCGAACACAGATTAAAACCCAAATAGAGACCTAAACTCGAACCGAGACTAGGACTCGAACCCAAACCCACACAATAACCGGGACTGGAACCCAGAATCAGGAAAGGGACCTAGGAAACAGAACTAGGACCGGGACCTAGTACCCGACCCAAACTCGAACTTGAACCTAGGACCCAGCTCATGACCCGGCACCAGAAATGGAACCAAACTGCGACCCGAGATTGGAATCTGGATCTTGACCCAGGGCTTGGACAAAACCCGTAGTAAGTGTCGGGATTTTGGACCCAGCCCTGGATCCAAAACCTGACAAGGACGCGAACCCACACCCGAACCTGAACCCAGTCCCAAACCCAAAAGTGGACCCGAACCCGTACCTTGTGACCCAAAATTTGAACCAAAACCGGAAGTTGATCGGGACTGGAACTAGGACTTGAACTTGGAATCATAACTGAAATTGGACATAGATCCCGAACCGTAACCGGACCAGGTCCCGGACTCCAAATAAGACCTAGACCCGAATTGGGAGCCAAACCCGGATCCCAACGCAAATCAAGACTCGAGACCCGAACCCAAACATGAACTCATACCAAAACATGGAACAAAACTAGGGACACAGAACTAGGGTTGGGACCTAGAACTGCACCCCAGTCTCGATCCCAAAGCCAAACTCAGAAATGGGACCTGGGACCTGAACCAGAACCAGACCGAGATGCAGGATAGTGATCCAGATCTTGACTCGAGATTCTGGTAATGGGGCCTGAAACACACCAGTAGTCGATGTCTAGATCTGGTACTCAGACTAGAAACAGAACCTAGACGAAGAACCAAACCCGAACTCAAACCTAGACCTGGGACCGAATATTAGGACATGAACAAGAATCGCCGAACCAGGACCCTAGAACAAGACGACGACCCTGACCAGGACCCGGAGCCAAACCTAGAACCGAACACAAACCTAGCCTTAAACCCAAACTAAGACTAAAACTCGGGCCCGGACACGGTCGTGTACCCAGACTGGAATTGAGACCCGGACCTGGACCTAAATCTGGGACACGATCCCAAACAAAGACTTGGACCTAGATAGGGATCCGGATACGAACCTGGACTCGAAAAGACCCGGATCGGGATCGAAATGCTGGAGCTAGATCTGGATCGAGAACTTGACCCAGACCCAAACTTGGACACGCACTCGGGACCCCAACTTGGATCTGGACCCGAACCTAGACCCAGATTGGGGTCCAGACCTAGACACAAATCCGCACACAGACTTAGACCGTCAAACCCACACCAAGAATCAGACCCAAAGCTAGACCCAAACCCGGACCAAAACTCGAACCCAAACCAGGAATAGAACCAAGGACTTAGACCCAGAACTGAATCCAGACTCAGATCGGGATTGGAACTTGGGACTCGCACCCAACCTAGACCAAGACCTAGGACGCGAACCCACACCCAGAGCTTGATCTGGACCTAGACTTTAATTTGAACCCGAACCTAAACACATACCAGGACTCGAACTCCGGCCCGAACTCATACCCAACTCGAAGTCAGAATCGCAAATGGAACTAGAATCAAACTAGGACTAGGACCAGGACCACGACCTAAACCCAAACCCGAACCCAGATCAAATTCCAGACAGAGACCTAAACTCGAACCGAGACTAGGACTTGAACGTTAACCTAGACCAGGACCCAAACCCACACAATAACCTTGACCTGGACCCAGAATAAGGATAGGGACCTAGGAAACAGAACTATGATAGGGACCTAGTACCCCACCAGACCCGAACTTGAATCTAGGACCCAGCTCGTGACCCGGCACCAGAAATGGAACCAGACTTCGACAAAACCCGTAGTCGGTGTCGTGATTTGGGACCCAGCCCTTGACCCAAACCTTGACAGGGACCCAAACCCACACCTGGACTTGAACCAAGTCTCGAACCCAAAAGGGGACCCGAACCCGTACCCTGTGACCCAAAATTCGAACCAAAACGGGAAGTTGACCGGGAGAGGAACTAGGACTTGAACTTGGAATCATAACTGAAATTGGAAAAATATCCCGAACCGTAACTGGACAAGGTCTCGGACTCCAAATCAAACCTAGACCCGAATTGGGAGCCGGACCCGGATCCCCACCCAAATCTGGACTCGGGACCCGAACCCGAACCTGAACTCAGACCTAGACATGGAACCAAACTAGGGACACAGATCTAGGGTCGGGACCTAGAACCACACCCCAGTCTCGATCCCGAACCCAAACTCAGAAATGGGACCTGGGACCTAAACCAGAACTAGACTGAGACCCAGGAAAGTTAGACCTGGGACCCAAAATTAGAACCTGAATAAGAATCACCGAACGAGGACCCTAGAACAAGACTGGGACTGTGACCAGGACCCGGACCCAGACCCAGACCTAGAACCGAACACAGACCTAGCCTCAGACCCAAACTGAGATTGGAACTTGGGCCCGAACACGGTCGTGGACCCAGACCGAAAATGAGACCAGCACATGGAACTAAATCTGGGACCCGATCCCAAACACATACTTGGACCTAGATAGCGATCTGGATACGAACCTGGACTCGGACCAAGACCTAGACTGGGATGGAAATGCTGGACCTAGATTTGGATCAAGATCCTGACCCAGACCCAAACTTGGACCCGCACTAGGGACCCCAACTTGGAACTGGACCAGAACCTAGACCCAGATCAGGGTCCAGACCTGCACACAAACCCGCACACAGACTCAGACCCGAACTCAAACCCACAACTAAAATTAGACCCAAAGCTAGACCCAGACCTAGACCAAAAGTCAATCCCAGACGAGGATCAGAACCAAGGACTTAGACCCAGAACTGAATCTAGACTCAGATCGGGATTGGAACTTGGGACTCGCACCCAACCTAGACCAAGACCGAGGATGCGAACCCACACCTGGAGCCTGATCTTGACCTAGAGTGAAATCCGGACCCGAACACAAACTCAGACCAAGACTCGAACTCCGACCCGAACTCAAACCCAAACTCAAACTTAGAATCGCAAATGGAACTAGAACTGAACTAGGACTAGGACTAGGACCAGGACCTAAACCCAAACCCGAACCCAAATCAAAACCCAGACAGAGACCGGAACCCGAACCGAGACTAGTACTCGAACCCGAACCTAGACTGGGACCCAAACCCACACAATAATTGGGACCTGGACCCAGAATAAGGATATAGACCTGGGAAACAGAACTAGGACCGGGACCTAGTACCCGACACAGACCGGAACTTGAACCTAGGACCCAGCTCGTGACCCCGCACCAGAAATGAAACCAGACTGGGACTCGAGATTGGGATCCGAATCTGGACCCAGGGCTAGGACAAAACCCGTAGTCGGTGTCTGGATTTTGGACCCAGCCCTGGACGCAAACCCTGACAACACTACTACTACAAAAAGAAGTATTTTCGTCAGTTTTTTAGTGACATATAATGATTTTGCGTCGGTCTACAAAACCGATGTATAAACCGTAGACGCAAATAGTATTTTATTTGCGTCGTTTCTCAAAAGACGCAAAAAATAATTTTCTTCATTTTAAAACCGACGCAAAAAATAAAATGTTCTTTATAACATATTGCGTCAGTTTGGAATTGACAAAAAATATTTTTGCCGTCGGTTCTTAAATGACGCATAACTTGTTGCAAAATATTTTTTTTCACCTACTGCGTTAGTTATAAAATGAAGCAAAGGTGTAGGTAAGGTAAAATTGCAAATTTCCATACAACTTTTTTCTACCTGTATTTTCAGATTTTATAATCATTAACTATAACAGTAACTGTAACTAAATACATAATCTAAAAAAAGTTAAAAAAAATTATAATTAAATGAGGCATGTAATCACTAAATAAGTTAGAAAAATTATCTGTAAAAAATTAACCAGCTAAACTTTACATTAATACATAAAATTATACAGTAACTTGATTACACAAATGTATTGTCATAATTAAAATGTTAATTCTAAGATAATAAACCTACATAACAAAGTGTAAACCAAAGTTAGTGATAAAAAGTTACAACATTAAGTAAAACGGAAACAATATAAAAAAAAAAGAAAAATAAATAAATAAATACCAATACTGTAAAAAAGTACTTTAGTACATGAAGAATATAATATACGAAGTCCAAAACACACCAAGGCAACTGATAACTATACACATATGTACTACTATAATAGTTTTTTTTGCTAATATATTTGGTATATACATCTTTTATGCAAAGTAATTAGTATATATATTTACCTATATATTTGGTATATACATCTTTTGTACTTCAATTTGATGCTTTAGTGCTTCTGTAATTGGGATGTCACTGCTATATGAAAATAGTAATTAGTATCACAAAATTTCAAAGAAGATAATCATGCAACAATAAAAAGGGTCGATTGTAAGACTAACAAACTCTAATACTTAAAGAGTTAAGAGAAACTGTCAAACCTTTCACTGTGAGAGTCTTATTGACATGTAGTGATGAAAGTTCATGCATGTGTGGCCAATTTTGTAGTAGTACAAATTTATCTCTGACAATAAATTAAGTAATAATAATTATAATTATTCATAGGAATAAGTTTCTTAGCAAATTTGTAAGTGATTTTTAGTAAACACTAGTATTTTTTGTCTTGATCGTGCTTTACATTATACTTTTATATGCAAAATAAAATTGATATTTCCACATTTCATAGTACCATAAGTGAGAAGTATTAGGTAGTTATAAATCATACTTTAGTGATAATTGACTAGGCTATCTATAATGAAAAAGCAAAAAAAAAAAGTTGATGATTAGGCCTACCGTTTTTCTTTGTCATCTCTTGATGAAGTTGGGAATGACTACCAAATTGCTCATATGAACAACCTAAAAAAAGCAGAATTAAAGTATTTATATCTAATTAAAATTAAGTATATAACAAGGTGGCAAAATCAATTAAAGTTACAATTTTTTGGCTTCTACAAAAATAAAGAAAAAAGAACAATTTGTTATGTTTAGAAAATAGTGACTCACAATTACTTTCCTTGATGTGTTAGCCTTAACACAGCTTTGGGAGTTGCTTATGATATAAACACAAAATAACTTAAATTTTCATTAAATAAAATTTAGAGAGCATCACATGTGCTGCAATCTCAATAATTAACAATTAACAACTAATGTGACAATTGATAATGCTACTCATATATCACTCATCAATTACTCATTTTGATTAATTTCAATTCAATTCAATGTCAGTAGGGTTTATAGTAATATTTCTATTATGCTCAATCAAGGAAGTAGGAAAAGAGTATAAGACATGTATTATTCTTTGGGTTTTATACGACCAATAAATATTGACTTTATTGTAAAACAAAAATAAAAAAGAAAGTTATTTATAATTAATGCATATAAGTATGGTACTAGAGGGGAAGGTGAGTAATTTTGCTCTTTTCTAGTTATTTACAACACAAGTGGTAGTACCATTAGTAGCCAATGGATAATTAAAAATTATAATTAGTAACTAAGAAGTAAAAGTTGAAATAAATCATATTTTACCTAGACAAAAATACTTTTTCTTTCTTAAAAAGGAAACAAAATACTTTTAAAAAAACATATATAGTAATAATATTAGCATATACAAGCTTTCCTAATTCCTAATTACACAATCACTCTTAAGTAGAAATTCTATTTTAAAATCCCAAGTATTTTTATTTAGACATTAGCCCAATTTAAAAGACTAGAGTAATGAACCTGTGGGATAGATGTTAGTTATAGTTTGCTGTTGACAGTTAGTGTCCTAATTGTCTAAGTGTCATAAGATTAGTTAGCATTGTGATATTCTTGTAATTGTCTAAGACCGAGTATATAAGGCCTTAGTCAATCTTAGTTATGCTAGTCTAGTCTCTTTAAGACACATGTATATATTGTAAATACAATTCAATTTTCATTGCAATAAGATTAAATACACATTTCTATTCAAAAAGGTTGATCTGTTTCTGATTGTGTACTGGTGTTAGAGTTCTGTCCAAGAACTCAGATTGCATGAAGGAAGAAATCGAAGCTGCATTCCTAACAGAATTTATAATAAAAATTAATGAATCACACACACAATAATATTACACTCAGAGACAAACTAAAAAAATTACACTCTCTTAAGTAATATTAGCCTAATTTGGCAAACTAAAATAAAAATAAAGTGATCAACCTAATAAAATATCACACTCAGAGACAATTCCATATCCTTCAAAACTTTGCCCATTAATCAAATTGACAGTGACCAATTATGAAAATACAAATCTATGGCTGGATTATCTCTTTTATAATTAGATTTGTATTTAATTAAGGGATTAAGTTGACTCCAACAGACAAATCTAATCTATAATTTTTTATAGACAATTTGTATATATAATGAAAAAAAAAAACGTAATAATTTCATTAGTTTTTCCCTCAAAATTCTCATTCCCAAACACGTGATACACACCTTACATCTCAGCATATTCTTCTCTTGTAATTTATAAATTAAATTCCTTAAATGAATGATATATGAACACACGGAAAAAACTCACAAGCAGAAAACTCTTGTAGCTAAAGGAACAATATGGTGAAATTTCATTCAAAGTACACGAATATACTATTTTTTATATACTGCTGATATGGTATTGTTCAGTCAAGACTAGAGCTAACCATTATGGTTATTATTGCATTCAAGTACAGTTGATGCCATTCATAAACAACATCAAGGACAAATGATTAGTGTTGTGTTGTTCAATCCTAAGACCTAGTAACCAAAACAGAGAGCTGCCATTCATAAACAAAATCAAGCTTTAAAAATAAAAGTTTTAGAGCTGAGATGGAGATGGACCATGCATTACCTAAAAAAAAGTACAGGGAAAGGAGAGAAGCTTCCATTGACAGCTACATCGAAGCAGAGAGCTTCACACCACCACCGTGAGGAAGCTGACGACAAAAAGGGAAAGGGGCTCGAGTTGCTGGTTTCGAAGAGGACGATCGGAAGGGTTGAGATAATGGTTTTAGAGAGGATGATTGACAGGGTTGACGCTGGTTTCAGAGAGCAACTGGGCAAATTTGAAGGGGCTAAGAAGGTGGTTTCGCCAGAGCTTTCTAAGATTTTTAGGGTTAGGAATGTGTGAACAGTGGCCTTGTGTTATTTGGCTTTTAGGGAATCTATCAAATTCTCGTCTGTTTACATTTTTAATAATTTAATTTTACGCCAGTTTTAAATCCTCACAAACAAAATAATTGATTGTTAATAACAGACGCAAAATGAAAGAAAGTTTTCAAAATCTTTTTGGCTTTATTTCGTCGGTTGCCCTTTTACCGTCATTTAAGCAAATGACGCTAATTACACATTATTAGCGTCATTTTTAAACAGACGAATTTAATAATTTGGGTACAATTCACGTCGGTCAACGCTATGAACAGTAGCGTTGACGGACGTAAGTAGTGTAATTTGTAGTAGTGCAAGGCCCCGAACCCACACCCAGACCTGAACCCATTCCCAAACCCAAAAGTGGACCCGAACCCGTACCTTGTGACCCGAAATTGAAACCAAAACGGGAAGTTGAACGACACTAGAACTAGGACTTGGACTTGGAATCATAACTGAAATTGGACATAGATCTAGAACCGTAATCGGACCAGGACCCGAACTCCAAATCAGACCTAGACCCGAATTGGGAGCCGGACCCGGATCCCAACCCAAACATGGACTCGGGACCCGAGCCCAAACCTGAACTCAGACCCAAACATGGAACCAGACTAGAGACACAGAACCATGGTCGGGTCCTAGAACAGCACCCCAGTCTCGATCCCGAACCCAAACTCAGGAATGGGACCTGAGACCTGAACCAGAACCAGACCGAGACCCGTGACAGTGATCTAGATCTTGACTCGGGATTCGGGTAACGGGGCCTGGAACAGACCAGTAGTCGCTGTCTAGATCTGTTACTCAGACTAGGACCAGAACCCAAACGAAGAACCAAACCCAAACCTAGACCTAGAGCTGGGACGCAAAATTAGAACATGAACAAGAATCGCCGAACCAGGACCCTAGAAAAAGACTAGGACCCGAACCCAGACCTAGAACCGAGAACTGAGACCTCGACCTGGACCTAAATCTGGGACACGATCACAAACACAGACTTGGACCTAGATAGGGATTCGGATACGAACATGGACTCGGACCAAGACGCAGACTGGGATCGAAATGCTGGACCTAGATCTGGACCGAGATCCTGACCAAGACCCAAACTTGGACCCGCACTCGGACCCCAACTTGGACCTGGACCCGAACCTAGACCCAGATCGGGGTCCAAACCTTGACAAAAACCCAGACACAGACTCTGACCCGAACTCAAACCCACACCTAGAATCAGACCCAAAGCTAGTGCCGGACCCAGACCCAAACTCGAACCCAGACCAGGATCAGAACCAAGGACTTAGACCGAGAACTGAATCCAGACTCAGATCGGGATTGGAACTTGGGACTCGCACCCAACCGAGACCAAGACCCAGGACGCGGACCCACACCAGGAGCCTTGGAAAAAGAACTAGGACAGGGACCTAGTACTCGACCCAGACCCGAACTTGAACGTAGGACCCATCTCGTGACCCGGCACCAAAAATGGAACCAGACTGGGACCCGAGATTGGGATCCGGATCTGGACATAGGGCTTGGACAAAACTCGTAGTCGGTGTCTGAATTTGGGCCCCAGCCTTGGGACTTGAACTAGAACAAGATCGAGACCCGTGACAGTTATTCAGATCTTGACTCGGGATTCGGGTAACGGGGACTGGACAAACCAATAGTCGGTGTATAGATCAAGGACTCAGACTAGGACAAGAACCGAGATGAAGAACCAAACCCAAACCCACACCCGAACCTGGGACCCAAAATTGGAACCTGAAGAAGAATCGCCGAACTAGGACCCTAGAACAAGACTAGGACCATGACCAAGAACCGGACCCTGACCTAGAACCGAACACAGACCTAGCCTCAGACCCAAACTGACGCTGGAACTCGTGCCCGGACACGGTCGTGGACCCAGACCGGAATTGAGACCCGGACTTGGACCTAAATCTTGGACCTGATCCCAAACACATACTTGGACCTAGATAGGGATCCGAATACGAACTTGGACTCGGACCAAGACCGAGACTGGGATCGAAATTCTAGACCTAGATCTGGAACGAGATCTTGACCCAGACCCAAACTTGGACCTGGACACGAACCAAGACCCATATTGGGGAGCAGATCTGGACACAAACCCGGACAAAAACTCGGACCCCAACTCAAACGCACAACTAGAATCAGACCCAAAGCTGAACCCGAACCCAAACCAAAACTCGAACACAGACCAGGATCAGAACCAAGGACTTAGACCAAGAACTGAATCCATACTCAGATGGGGATTGGAACTTGGGACTCAGACGCAACCTAGACCAAGACCCAGGACGCGAACCCACACCCGGAGCCTGATCTGGACCTAGACTGAAATCCGTACCCGAACCCAAACTCAGAACAGGACTCAAACTGTGACCGGAACTCAAACCCACACTCGAACTCAGAATCGCAAATGGAACTAGAACCGAACTAGGACTAGGACAGGACCAGGACCTAAACCCAAACCCGAACCCAGATAAAAAACCCAGATAGAGACCTAAATCGGAACCGAGACTAGGACTTGACCCCGAACCTAGACCGGGACCCAAACCCACACAATAACCGGGACTTGGACCCAGAATAAAGATAGGGACCTGGGAAAAAGAACTTGGACCGGGACCTAGTACCCAACACAGACGCGAACTTGATCCTAGGACCCATCTCGTGACCCGACACCAGAAATGGAACCAGACGGGGACCCGAGATTGGGATCCGGATCTGGACCAAGGGCTTGGGCAAAACCCGTAGTCAGTGTTTGGATTTGGAACCCAGGCCTGGACCCGAACCCTAACAAGGACCTGAACCCACACCCGGACCTAAACCCAGTCCAAAACCCTAAAGTGGACTCGAACCCGTACCGTGTGACCCAAAATAGGAACCAAAACTGGAAGTTGAACAGGACTGGAACTAGGACTGGGACTTAGAATCATAACTGAAATTCGACCTAGATCCAGAACCGTAACCGGACCAAGACCAGGACTCCAAATCAGACTATGACCCAAATTGGGAGCCGAACATGGATCCCAACCCAAACCTCGACTCGGGACCCGAACCCGATCATGAACTCAGGCCCAAACATGGAACTAGACTAGGGACAAAGAACCAGGGTCGGGACCAAGAATCGCACCCTAGTCTCAATCCCCAACCCAAACTCCGAAATGGGACCTGGGACGTGAACCAGAACCAGACCGAGACCCGTGACAGTGATCCAGATCTTTACTCGGGATTTGCAAAACGGGGCTTAGAACACGACCCTAGAACAGGACCCTAGAACAAGACTAGGATCGTGACCAGGACCCGGATGCAAACCAAGAACCGAACACAGACCTAGCCTCAGACCCAAACTGAGACTGGAACTCGGGCTAGGGCAGGGTCGTGTACCCTGACCAGGACTTGAACGCAGTCCCAAACCCAAAAGTGGACCCGATCCCGTAACCTGGTACCCAAAATTGGAATTAAAAAATGGAAGTTGACCTGGACTGGAACAAGGACTTGGACTTGGAATCATAACTGAAATTGTACTTAGATCCACAATCGTAACCGGACTAGGACCCGGACTCCAAATAAGACCTAGACCCAAACTGAGACTGGAACTCGGGCCCGGACACGGTCGTGTACCCAGACCGGAACTGAGACCCGGACCTGGACCAAAATTTGGGTCCCGATCCCAAACACAGACTTGGACCTAGATAGGGATCCTGATACGAACCTGGACTCGAACCAAGACCCAGACTGGGATCGAAATGCTGGACCTAGATCTGGACCGAGATCTTGACCCAGACCCAAACTCTGACCCGCACTCGGTGCCCAAACTTGGACCTGGACCCGAACAAAGACCCAGATTAGGGTGCAGACCTGGACACAAACTCGGACACAAACTCGGACCCGAACTTAAACGCACACCTAGAATTGGACCCAAAGCTAGACCCAGACCCGGACCCAAACTCAAACCCAGACCAGGATCAGAACAAAGGACTTAGACCCAGAACTGAATCCAGACTAAGATGGGGATTGGAACTTGGGACTCTGACCCAACCTAGACCAAGACCCAGGACGCGAACCCACACCCGAAGCCTGATCTCGACCTAGACTGAAATTCGATCCCGAACCCAAACTCAGAACAGGACTCAAACTTCGACCCGAACTCAAACCCAAACTCGAACTCAGAATCGCAAATGGAACTAGAACCGAACTAGGACTAGGACCAGGAGCAGGACCTAAACCCAAACCCGAACCTAGATTAAAACCCAAATAGAGACCTAAACCTGAACAAAGACTAGGACTCGAACCCGAACCTAGACCGGGCCCAAACCCACACAATAACCGGGACCTGGACCCAGAATCAAGATAGAGAGTTGGGAAACAGAACTAGGACCAGGACCTAGTACCCGACCCAGACGCGAACTAGAACCTAGTGTTGGAAATTATTTTACCAAGATCTTAGATCTACTCACAAGTATGTTGATTAACACCCTAAATATGAACTTTCTAAAACGATGAAATAAACACATATAAAGTTTAGGAAACCTTACATTGGGTGCAGCAGAATATAATGACTCATTCTGTTCAGATATCTAGCCCTTGATTCCTTTCTGTAGCAGAGCATTATCAATATCTGAACCTGGATCTCTTTCTCTGAATCTTTAATGCTTAAACTCCTTCTTGCTGAAAGTCTTTCTTCACGATCTTCCTCACTATGGTTGAGGTATCACTTGCTGTGTGTGGACACTACTCATACACTAAGAATTTCGAAATTTAAGAGGAAAGAAAGAGAGATGGAGTGGTCGGCAAGATAGGGAGAGAGAAGGCTAAGTTTTTTTTTGAATCAGAAGTGTAATTTTCCTGAAGCCTTCACTATCTATTTATAGCATTCCACTAGGGTTAGGTTTGAATTATTTGGCATTAAAATAATGAAAATATCAGTTTAAATTGCTTACAAAAGTGGCCGCCCATGCTTAGTGTATTTGGGCCTCACTTTTTGCAATTTTGCAATTTATCGTTTCTGCATCTGATTTTCTCAAAAACGCCAATTTTCTAATTCAACCATTTAAATGCCAATTCTAACTATTTAATAACTATAAATAATTATTAAATAATATTGTCATTTATCACATTTATTAATTGAACCATACAAAGTATCATAATTAACAAATATGCCCCTAACAACTCTTTCTTTACAATTTTGCCCTTACTTAGTGAAAAATTCACAAATAGACACAGTCTAATTTGAGAATTATAATTGATTAATCAAAACAAATTATATGAGTCTTACAAGCAATATTATCTCAACTAGTGTGGGGACCATGGGTCTATATAACCGAGCTTCCAATAAGTAGATCAAGAATTTATCACTAAAATTCACTCACTTATTAATTCTTCGTTGAATCCACGCATAGAACTTAGAATTGCACTCTCAGTATATAGAATGCTCTATATGTTCCAACATATAGACGCATCATTAGTTATCCATTGTTATAATCCTAATTTGATCAATGATCCTCTATATGAATGATCTACACTGTAAAGGGATTAGATTACCGTTACACCCTACAATGTATTTAATCCTTAAAACACTTAACCCCGTATAAATGATATTTTAGCTTATGTGAAATGAGTACTCCACCATTTATGTTCGTTTGCTCAAGCTCGAAGGAGATCATCCTTTGCTTACTATTCGCCAGATAGAAGCTATAGATTCCATGTTTATGTTAGCGCTCCCACTCAATTGCACTACCGTGTTCCCAAAATGTACGTATCACCCTGACCTAAAAGTAGGCTTAACTAACAAATCAAAGAACACGAATAGCCTTTCAAGATTGTGTTAACTCAAACTTTTCGATCTCCTTGTTTTGATGATTAGCAAATATTTGATTATTATTTGTTACTAATGATTTATTGATTTTGTAGCAAATTTAAAAGAGAAAATAAATATTTTGGTATTTTTACCAAACTTTTAAAAGCAACACTAAATGGACTCAACAAGCATATCAAGAGCAAAAGATTCATCAAGGGATCAACAACTCAAGACCCTATTCAAAAGAGGTCTTCAAAATCCCAAAGTCAAAAAGTCAACCCGAAAGTCAAAGTCAAAGTCAAAGTCAAGGTCAACTCTCGGGAAAAATCAACTTGGGATCAAAAACATGCAAATCAAGCTAGGAGGCTCATCTACATCAAGACTACTCAAAATTAAATGGTATAAATCTAATTTAGTCTTGTTAAAGTGATTTGCATAGCACACTAAGTTTTTATAAATTTGAATTTTGGCCCATTCACTAACTTGTGCAACAAGTTTTCTCACACGATAGTTCAAAAAATTTTTTGATTGAATTTCTAAATTACATTTTGTTTAACTAAGAGAACAAAGTTGGAATTTCAAAAATCGGATAATCGAGTAAGAAGTTATGCGCGTTTAAGTCCCGAAAATTGGCACTTTTGCCACTGGTCAGTCATCCGGAATTCCGGCTGGCAACCGGAATTCCGGTTGCAATCAATCCGGAATTCCGGTTCCCATCCGGACTTCCGGTTCATGGCTGACCCCACCTCGGGAAACGTGCTAACGGCTATAAACGGCTAGTTTTTCATCAAACACTATATAAACTCGATTTTTCTTTCAAAAATTAAGTTGGTTGAGCATTTATTACATATATCTAACCTATCTAAGTGAGATTAAGGAGCTTCTAAGTTTGAAATCCAAACCAACACATTTCACACACTTTGAGCCAAAATTTGATTTTATTCTTCTTAAGTGTGCTAGCTTTTCACTCTAGGTTTCCATTGTATCATCATATTTCTAGAGTGAGTTTAGCTTGTATATCAAACACATTTCCATATTGTGATTGAGGTGAGGTTGGCACCGGTTTTGTAAACAACCCGGAAATAGTGAGATTGGCACTTTAACAATCCGAGAAAGAGGTTAATAGTCCTCGGGGGTGCGAAACTATTGTAAGAGGTTTGGAAATACCTTGGTGAAAATTTCCCGGTTGTAAGGGTTAGTCAAGCCCGTTAACTTGGCTCGATATTGGAACTCAAAGCTAGGTCCATAGCTTTGAAGACCAAGGACGTAGGTGGCATAGTTCTACCGAACCTTGTAAAAATCGAGAGTTTGCATTTTCTAATCCTTAAACTCTTTACTTTACAAGTTTAATTATTTGTCTTGATATATTGCTTGCCATACTACTTGCTTTTACTTGATTAATTGACTAATTGCATAATTTTGTGTTAAAAGTTTTAATTTTCCGAAATTAGTTTAAATTTCCAATTCACCCCCCCTCTTGGAAACATATCTTGGGTTAACAATTGGTATCAGAGCAAGGGCTCAAATTATTTGATTAGATTTCACAATCTAGAGCATGGCGTTTCCAAGTAATTCACAAAATAACATGTTAGAAGGTTTTAGCACAAATAGAGCACCATACTTCAATGGAGTAGATTTTCCTTATTGGAAAATTAGAATGGAAACTTACCTTCAATCTATTGACTATGATTTGTGGCATATTGTGTCTAGTGGTCCTTATGTTGCTAAACATGTCATAAATGGTGTTGAAGTAATTAAGACTTATGAAGCATATGATGAAAATGATAAGAAAATGCTTTCTAAAAATGCTAAAGCTAAATATGCTCTTATATGTGGTTTGGATAGAGATATTTTTAAAAATATTGAACAAGCCTCTACCGCTTATGATATGTGGAAAATGCTTGAAGTTACTCATCAAGGAACTAGTGCTTTATGAAGGAAACTAAAATTCAAATTTATTCCACTCAATATGAGAACTTTAAGATGAAATCGGATGAAACCATTGCTAATATGTATACTCGCTTCACTACAATTACTAATGGTTTGAACTCTCTTGGCAAGGTACTTACTCAAAAGGATATGGTGACCAAGATTTTGAGAAGTCTCACCAAGGCTTATCAAGGAAAGGTGGTTGCCATTCAAGAAGCCAAGGATCTCTCAACACTTCCCTTGGAAGAACTAATTGGCTCACTCATGAACCATGAAATTTTCATGAGTGCTCAAGAAGAAGAGGAAGTTGAGAAGAAAAAGAAGACTATTGCATTCAAGTCTTCATCCTCCCATGCCATTAGTGAAGAAGATGAGGAAAGCTTATGTAGTGACATGGAGGACTTGGCACTCTTCTCTAAGAAATACAAAAAGTTCATGAAATTCAAAAAGAACTTTGGGAAGAGGCCACAAAGAGGGAGTGACTCAAAAGAAAGAAAAAGCAAAGATGATCCACCAATTTGCTTTGAGTGCAAGAAGCCCGGACATATGAAGATGGATTGTCCAATGAGAAAGAAGAACAAATACAAAGGAAGGGCAATGTTGGCGGATTGGCTCAATAGTGACGAAGAGGACTCCGAAGAAGAAGGAAAGAATGAAGTGGCAAACATGTGCATGATGGCACTTGATGATGGGGTAAGCATTTCTAACCAAAATGATTGTGATAGTGAAAATGATGATGATAACTTAGATATGTCATATGATGAGTTGTCTAATTCATTTAAGGAACTATTTGATGATTTTGGTAAATTGCTTGTTAAAAACCAAACCCTTAGAGAGAAGACCAACATGCTTTTAAAAGAAATTGAGATTTTGAAAATAAATGAAAAAGAACTTATAGCTAAATCTCAATGTGCTACATGTGCTTCACATAAGAAAGAAATTATTGATTTGAAAGCCCATGTGAGAAGCCTAAAAAATGACATATATACCTTCACTAGAGGTAAGGAAGGCTATGATCTCATGGTGGGAAACCAATCATGTGGTTTTTCAAAAAATGGTATTGGCTATGATCCTAGTAAGAAACAAAAATTTTTGAGAAACTTTTGTGAAATCATCTAGTCTACCTCACTTTACATGCACATATTGTAACCGAGATGGTCATACTATTTCCTATTGTCATGTAAAGAAATTTGCATATCTAGGCAAGACTAAATGGGTACCAAAGGGTTCTAGAACTAACATGCATGGACCCAAAGTTATATGGGTACCAAAAGCCAACAAATGAATTTGTTTTTGTAGGAATCAACAAGAAAGAGCCAAAGCTTATGGTTCTTGGATAGTGGATGTTCAAAGCATATGACCAGGTGATCCATCAAGATTTTCAAGCTTTAAAAGCAAGGAAAGTGGCTTTGTCACTTTTGGAGACAATTCAAAAGGAAAAATCTTGGGCATTGGTGATATCGGTAACATATACTCTCCATGTATTAAAAATGTGCTTCTTGTTGATAATCTTAAACATAACTTGCTTAGTATTAGTCAATTATGTGATATAGGTTTTCGTGTTGTGTTTGAATCCTCAAAATGCTCCATTGAAAATGTTTCAACCAATGAAGTTATTTTCCTTGGAGTAAGGAAGGATAATGTGTATGTTATTGATGTTGACTCTTTTGATAGTAAAAATAAATGTTTAACCGTTATGAATGATAATTCTTGGTTGTGGCATAGAAGATTAGGACATGCTAGTATGGATTCTATTTCAAAATTGGTTAGAAAAGATCTTGTTATTGGTTTGCCATCTATTCCGTTTGTTAAAGATAAACTTTGTGATGCATGCCAATTTGGAAAACAAATTAAAACATCTTTTCATTCCAAGAAAGAAATTTCAACTACTAGACCTTTGCAATTGCTTCATATTGATTTATTTGGTCCTTCTAGAATTGCTAGTCTTGGTGGTAAATACTATGCATTTGTAATTGTTGATGATTTTTCAAGATTTACTTGGGTTATTTTCTTGACTCTTAAAAGTGATGTTTTGGAAAACTTTGTCAAATTTTGCAAAAATGTGCAAAATGAAAAAGGATATTCTATTACCTCCGTTAGGAGTGACCATGGTGGTGAGTTTGACAATGATGCCTTAGAATTGTTTTGTGATGATCATGGTTTTAACCATAACTTTTCGGCACCAAGAACTCCACAACAAAATGGAGTTGTCGAAAGGAAGAATAGAACAATTCAAGAAATGGCTAGGTCAATGCTAAATGAAATCTCATTACCAAAATACTTTTGGGCCGAGGCCGTTAATACCTCTTGCTATATTTTGAATCGTGTTTTCATTAGGCCCAACATGAATAAAACCCCTTATGAGCTTTGGAAAGGAAGAAAACCCAACATTGGTTATTTTAAAGTTTTTGGATGCAAATGTTACATTTTAAACACCAAGGACAACCTTGGAAAATTTGATGCGAAATCCGATGTTGGAATTTTTATAGGGTATTCAACACATAGTAAAGCTTATAGAATTTATAACAAAAGAACTAATGTTGTTGAAGAATCTATTCATGTTGCTTTTGATGAGACTAACCCGCCTACGAGCAAAAGTTTAGATGATGATGTTGTAGGTTTGGGAGATGAAGTTCAAAATCTCGAAATAGGAGAGACTTCCAATGCTCCTTCACAAACTCCCAAAGAGGAACCACCCGTGGAAAAGGAAAATGAAAGCCAAGGTATGAACTCTAACCTTCCACATGAGTGGAAATTCAAAAGTGCTCATCCTATAGACCAAATTCTAGGTGATCCTTCTCAAGGTGTCACTACTAGAAACTCCCTTAGAAACTTGTGTAATTTCATTGCTTTTATTTCTCAAATTGAACCAAAGAATTTTAAAGAGGCCGAAGTTGATGAATTTTGGCTTCTAGCTATGCAAGAAGAAATAAATCAATTTATAAGAAATAATGTTTGGGAGTTAGTTCCAAGACCGTCACATCAATCGGTGATTGGAACAAAATGGGTCTATAGAAATAAGGTAGATGAGCATGGGGTCATTGTGCGTAACAAGGCTAGATTAGTGGCCCAAGGTTACAATCAAGAAGAAGGAATTGATTATGAGGAAACCTTTGCCCCGATAGCAAGACTTGAGTCCATTAGAATGTTGTTAGCTTTTGCATGCCACAAGAATTTTATCTTGTATCAAATGGATGTAAAAAGCGCATTCTTAAATGGGTACATTATGGAAGAGGTTTATGTCTCTCAACCACCCGGTTTTCAAAATCATAAATACCCTAACCATGTTTACAAATTGAAAAAGGCTTTATATGGTTTAAAGCAAGCTCCTAGAGCTTGGTATGAAAGATTAAGCACTTTTCTTATTTCAAATGGTTTTTCAATGGGAAAAGCGGATAATACACTTTTTATAAAAAGAAAATCCAAAGACATTATTATAGTACAAATTTATGTTGATGATATTATCTTTGGTGCTACTAATGATGCTCTTTGTGAAGAATTTTCTAAGTGTATGCATAGTGAGTTTGAGATGAGCATGATGGGAGAACTCAACTTTTTTCTTGGACTTCAAATCAAGCAACAAAAGGATGGCATATTCATAGGTCAAACTAAGTACATCAAGGATCTTCTTCAAAAGTTTGACTTGGCAAATGCAAAGCCCATGAATACACCCATGAGCACATCCATAAAGATGGACAAAGATGAAAGCGGTAAGAATGTGGACATCACCAAGTATCGAGGTATGATTGGCTCTTTATTATATTTAACCGCTAGTAGACCGGATATTTTGTTTAGTGTTGGTCTTTGTGCTAGGTACCAATCTTGTCCTAAAGAATCCCACTTAAGTGCCGTTAAAAGAATATTTAGATACTTGATAGGCACAATGAATCTAGGACTTTGGTACCCCAAGAACTCAAACTTTGAAATAGTTAGCTACTCGGATGCCGACTTTGCGGTTGTAAGACGGATAGAAAAAGTACTAGTGGAACTTGTCACTTTTTAGGAAATTCCTTAGTGTCATGGTTTAGCAAGAAACAAAACTCGGTAGCTCTATCCACAACCGAAGCCGAATATATAGCCGCGGGTAGTTGTTGTGCACAAATACTTTGGATGAAACAAACTCTTAAGGATTTTGATATTGATTTTGAATGTACACCCATAAAGTGTGATAACACTAGTGCCATTAACCTCTCTAAGAATCCAATATTGCATTCTAGAGCCAAGCATATTGACATAAGGCACCACTTCCTTAGAGATCATATCCAAAGAGGTGATATTATGCTAGACTTTGTAAGCACCGAATTCCAACTAGCGGATATATTCACCAAGCCTCTTAGTGATGAGAGATTTAGTTTCATTAGAAGAGAGCTAGGCATGACCAACTTAAATGAAATATAAGGTTTGCTAGCTATGAAAAATTTCATATCTCTTTACTTACTTATTTATGCATAATTGTTCCAAATATGATATTAATGAGATTTATATGCATAGATGAGAAAATTTATTGATACTTGACCTATATGAACTCTCCTTGTTGAAAAACTTAAAATTATAGGTCAAAATGTGGATTTTTGGTGAACTTTGGACTTGTTTTTAAACAAGTGAACATGTGAATTTTTGCATTTTTGATTTTCTTATGTGTCTATATGCTTGAATATGTGAAATAGAGTGTATTTAGTATGCCTATAGGTTTGCCTTGATTGAAATTTGCATGAAACAAATTTTTGGTACCTCACTTGTTGAATTTTTAGATTTTTAGGCCTAAAAGAGTGTTTTTCGCCAAACTCTCTCATTTTTCAACATTTTTCGATTCCGTAAGTTTGTACACCTCACATTTTATTTTATAAAACTGCTGGAAAAAGAATTTTTCAATTTCGTTGCATAAAACTCATTTTTGGTACGGTTCTAGTTTTCTTGGCAATTTTCGAAAAACTTACCATAAATCGTCATTTTTCATTATTTTTCAGATTTTCTTGTTTGAGCAGTTTTGTTTTATCATATTAAAGGTATTAGAATTGGTTTGGGGTCATTTGGGTCAAAATTGGATTTTTTAGCCCATTTTTAGAAACTTTTTTTTGCTGATCCTGTACCAACCGGAATTCCGGTTGTACCATCCGGAATTCCGGATGGCACAGGATCAGCAAAGGGGGCATTTTTGTCATTCTCATGCGATTTTTTCCCTTTTTAAACCCTACCACCGAATTTTTTCTCCCCCATTCAGTTTTTTCAACCCTAAAACAGCAGCCACCATCTCCTTCTCTCTAAAATTCTCTCTTTCAAAGCCTCACTCTCATCTTCCAATAATTAAAAAAAGTGTGTTCCTCATCAAAGCCTCACTCTCATCTCTTCAATGGCTTCCTCATCAAGAGCTCTCAAGAGAATGGCTAGTGCAAATCAACAAAGGGAAATAAGGGCAAAAGCAAGGCAAGAGCCCACTCTCTTCTTCAATGATGAAGATCACAACAAGTTTGTCAATGATTTCTCCTCTAGGAAAATTCTCAAAGGTAAAATTTGTGATCTCCCTAGCCTTGATTGTGTTGATTTTAGTCATCATTTTGATACCCTAGGATGGACATCCTTTATTCAAATTAACACTCCATTGTATCCTAGGCTAGTTCAAGGTTTTTATGCTTGTATTAAACCTACATTACAACCTTTAGGTGTTAGAGGAACCCTTAGAGGAGTAGCTTTTGAACTCAATGTAGCCTCTCTTAATGACATGTTAGGAGCACCTAATGGTGGCATATTACTTGAACCCAAACTTTCTCTCAAAAATGATGCCATTTTTAACTTTGATGAGTGTTCTAGGAATATTTGTGGTGATGGCCCTTTTATTATGAGACCAAAAAGACACCAACTCACTTTAGAGGCTAAAATCCTCCACAAATTTATTGTTGCAAATCTTGCTCCTAGAAGTGGCCACCAAGATGAGATCAATTCCATTGATCAATTACTCATGCATCTCATTATAGCCAAAACCACACCCATCAACCTAGGCTATCTTATTTTAAAATTCATACTTGATGTGGACAAGCCTAATATGATTAAGGCACTTCCCTTTGGTTTTCTTCTTAGCTACCTTTTTCCTCTCTTAGGAATTCCTACCCTACATGAAAAGAAAAATGATCCTACCTCTAGTGACATTCTAGGATCCAAAACTTTCAAGGCTATGGGTTACAAATTCCTTAACAATGAATGGGTGTTCACACCCAAAAGTGGGCAAAGAATGCAAATTGATTTGGAGAGTGATGATGAAGAAATTAATTTGCCCGCAAGTGAAAGTGAAGAAGAAGAAGAAGAAGAAGAAGAAGACATGCCTCCTCAAGCTCCTCCCATGCCTACTTTTCCCCAATTCAACCTTGAGGAAGCGTTTACTCGTCTTCACACCTCGGTTGACAACCAATTTCAAACCTTGCGAAATGATCTCAACTCACAATTCTCCAACCTCAACAATGACATCAACACCATGAGGAGTGACATGGTGCATGGGTTTGCTAATGTGCAAGAGGAGATGGCACAATGGAGGGCATACATGGATCGCTTTGGCCCCCCACCAAACTAGTTCTTGCATTATTTTTTTTGGCTTATTTAATTTCTTTTTTTTTTTTTTTTTTTTTTTTTTTTTTTTTTTTTTTTTTTTTTTGGTTGTGTGCAAAGGCTTCATGCCTTTTGACTTTGTGTTAGTTTTTTTTTTATTTGTTGTTTGTTTGGTGTGTTGAATGTTATTTTGGATGCTATGTTTTTTTTTTTTAATGCATTGGCTTGTTGCTTTGTTTTTATTTTTATTATTTTTTTTTGTTTTTGTTTTTTCTCTTTTCTTTTATATTTTGTGAATTCCTTGCCACCCTTTTTGATGAATCAAAAGGGGGAGAACAACTATTGATTAATTGGCATCACCTCAATTTTTTTTTGGTATCTAATCCTTTTATCATAAGTAAAAATTGAGGGGGAGTTTACAAATTCATGCAAGGTAAAATTAAAAGGTAAATTTTTTTTCTTGCACACATTAAGGGGGAGCTAATCCAACTTACTTTACTTAAATTTTTCTTTCCCTTTCAAAATAATCAAATATTTGATATCATCAAAAAGGGGGAGATTGTTAACTCAAACTTTTCGATCTCCTTGTTTTGATGATTAGCAAATATTTGATTATTATTTGTTACTAATGATTTATTGATTTTGTAGCAAATTTAAAAGAGAAAATAAATATTTTGGTATTTTTACCAAACTTTTAAAAGCAACACTAAATGGACTCAACAAGCATATCAAGAGCAAAAGATTCATCAAGGGATCAACAACTCAAGACCCTATTCAAAAGAGGTCTTCAAAATCCCAAAGTCAAAAAGTCAACCCGAAAGTCAAAGTCAAAGTCAAAGTCAAGGTCAACTCTCGGGAAAAATCAACTTGGGATCAAAAACATGCAAATCAAGCTAGGAGGCTCATCTACATCAAGACTACTCAAAATTAAATGGTATAAATCTAATTTAGTCTTGTTAAAGTGATTTGCATAGCACACTAAGTTTTTATAAATTTGAATTTTGGCCCATTCACTAACTTGTGCAACAAGTTTTCTCACACGATAGTTCAAAAAATTTTTTGATTGAATTTCTAAATTACATTTTGTTTAACTAAGAGAACAAAGTTGGAATTTCAAAAATCGGATAATCGAGTAAGAAGTTATGCGCGTTTAAGTCCCGAAAATTGGCACTTTTGCCAGCGAGTCGGTCATCCGGAATTCCGGATGGCAACCGGAATTCCGGTTGCAATCAATCCGGAATTCCGGTTCCCATCCGGACTTCCGGTTCATGGCTGACCCCACCTCGGGAAACGTGCTAACGGCTATAAACGGCTAGTTTTTCATCAAACACTATATAAACTCGATTTTTCTTTCAAAAATTAAGTTGGTTGAGCATTTATTACATATATCTAACCTATCTAAGTGAGATTAAGGAGCTTCTAAGTTTGAAATCCAAACCAACACATTTCACACACTTTGAGCCAAAATTTGATTTTATTCTTCTTAAGTGTGCTAGCTTTTCACTCTAGGTTTCCATTGTATCATCATATTTCTAGAGTGAGTTTAGCTTGTATATCAAACACATTTCCATATTGTGATTGAGGTGAGGTTGGCACCGGTTTTGTAAACAACCCGGAAATAGTGAGATTGGCACTTTAACAATCCGAGAAAGAGGTTAATAGTCCTCGGGGGTGCGAAACTATTGTAAGAGGTTTGGAAATACCTTGGTGAAAATTTCCCGGTTGTAAGGGTTAGTCAAGCCCGTTAACTTGGCTCGATATTGGAACTCAAAGCTAGGTCCATAGCTTTGAAGACCAAGGACGTAGGTGGCATAGTTCTACCGAACCTTGTAAAAATCGAGAGTTTGCATTTTCTAATCCTTAAACTCTTTACTTTACAAGTTTAATTATTTGTCTTGATATATTGCTTGCCATACTACTTGCTTTTACTTGATTAATTGACTAATTGCATAATTTTGTGTTAAAAGTTTTAATTTTCCGAAATTAGTTTAAATTTCCAATTCACCCCCCCTCTTGGAAACATATCTTGGGTTAACAGATTGAGCCTAATCATAACAGGATTAAGAACATTTGATCTAGGATCAACTAGGCGATATTGACTTGAATAGATATTACGGTAAGTTTAATAAATCTAAGTCAAAGTTCAATGTCGGTCCCTTCCGATGCATACTCCATGCATCAAACCTGAGCTTTACTTTAACCAATGCACTGGAAAGAACATAGTACTTCGCCAAATGCAAGTAAACTCTGTTGTAGATTATCATATCAGTAAAACCCTATGTCTGATAAATCTAGGAAACTTTATTCACATAGTCATGTTTACTTTCAATTGTGTTGACAGCACATTAAGTAGGATCAAGTATGTGAAAAGGGTTTCAAATGAATTCATACATTATATACATATAATCATGAAATAAATCATGTGAACCATGCAACATTAAATGTTATTTCTGATCTATATTAATAAGTAAATCTGATTATATTGAAATGAGTTTTATTTAGGACATAAAACCCAACACCTAGGACCTAGCTAGTGACCCGACACCAGAAATGGAACCACACTGGGACCCGAGATGGAGATCTAGATTTGGACTTAGGGCTTGGACAAAACCCGTAGTCAGTGTCTGGATTTGGGACCAAGCCCTGGACCCGAACCATGACAAGGACCCGAACCCACACCCGGACCTAAACCCAATCCCAAACCCAAAAGTGGACTCGAACCCGTACCCTGTGATCCAAATTGGAACCAAAATTGGAAGTTGACCAGGACTGGAACTAGGACTTGGACTTGGAATCATAACTGAAATTCGACCTAGATCCAAAACCGTAACCGGACCAAGACAAGGACTCCAAATCAGACTTAGACCCGAATTGGGAGCCGGACACGGATCCCAATCAAAACTTGGACTCGGGACCCAAACCCGAACATGAACTCAGACCCAAACATGTAACTAGACTAGGGACAAAGAATCAGTGTCGGGACCTAGAATCGCACCCCAGTCTCAATCCCGAACCCAAACTCCAAAATGGGACCTGAGACCTGAACCAGAACCAGGCCGAGACCCGTGATAGTGATCCAGATCTTTACTCGGGATTTGGGAAAAAGGGCCTAGAATAGGCCAATAGTCGGTGTCTAGATCTGGGACTCTGACTAAGACCACAACCCGGACGAAGAACCAAATCCGAACCCAGACCTAGACCTGGGACCAAAAATTAAGAATCGCCAAACCAGGACCCTAGAACAAGACTAGGACCGTGACCAGGACCCAGACGCAAACCTAGAACCGAACACCGACCTAGCCTCAGACCCAAACTGAGACTGGAACTCGGGCCCGGGCACGGTCGTGTACCCAGACCAGGACCTGAACCCAGTCCCAAACCCAAAAGTGGACCCGAACCCGTACCCTGTGGCCCAAAATTGGAACCAAAACTAGAAGTTGACCTGGACTGGAACTAGGACTTGGACTTGGAATCTTAACTGAAATTGGACCTAGATCCACAATCGTAACCGGACTAGGACCCGGACTCCAAATAAGACCTAGACCCGAATTGGGAGCTGGACCCGGATCCCAACCCAAACCTGGATTCGGGACTCGAACCCGAGCTTGAACTCAAACACAAACATGGAACTAGACTAGGGACAAAGAACCAGGGTCGGGACCTAGAACCGCACCCCAGTCTCGATCCCGAACCCAAACTCAGAAATGAGACCTGAGACCTGAACAAGAACAAGACCGAGACCCGTGACAGTGATCCAAATCTTGACTCGGGATTCGGGTAACGGGGCCTGGAACCAACAAAATAGTCGGTGATCCAAATACATTTAATTAACTTGAAAAATTTAAATATCTAAGTTGATTTTCATCATGATACTTAAATATTTATTTTTCATGACACTTAATTAAATAGAAAATTATTTTTAGGTTGAAATTTAATTTTTCAACTTAAATTTAAATAATTTTCAAAATATATATATTTTTTTATTTTATTAATCAATTTCGAAAATTTCATTTTATTTATGCAATGATTTTGAATTTATCTTGAAAAATAGATTGAGTTGTAAATTAATTATTTATTTTAATTAATTCTTGGACCAACTTAAATCAATGATTTTTTCATATATTGATTAATTTAAAATAAAAAGAAATTTAAAATATATATTATTAGAAATTGAATTAATTAGTCAAAAGAAAATCTAGATAGGTGATATTTTTGCTTGAAGTATTTTTCTCAGTATTTATTATTTTTCGAAAATTTGTATATTTTTTTTTATATATATATACTTTATTTTTCGAATACAATAAATATATTCTCAAGGAAATTTTTAAGTTGCTAATTAATCTAATTTAATTCAACTTAAATTAATTTCCTTAATATTTATATTTAAGATTATTACTAAGATGGAAATAATTAATTTTATTTCAATCACCAGCTAAGTATAATTTTATAAATATTATATTAAATTCTTATTTTTGAATTTAAATTCTAAATTTCGAATTTAATGAGAATTTATTTATTAGAATAATAAAGAAAATATATTTTAAAGAATGAGCTTTATTATTATTAAGATATTCGATCTCCATTGTTGGTTTTACATCGCGTTTGTTTTAGTGAGTAATCCTCCCTAATGGAGGAACGTTCATTAGCAATTTTACACCGTTTAATCTTGAAAGATAAGTAGTTTGTAAGTATTTTATATGGTATAGATCACCCTAATGGTGGCGACCATATTTGAATTGCAAATTGCGAAACAATGGTAGTAGCTCATAAGATAGAATAGCCTTGACTCTCGCCTAAACGGGACAACGCTGGATTCCAATCTTGATCGAATAAAAGGTTGCTAGAATGTTTAACATTTTAGATGAGCTGACAACTCTATTCAATAGATGATAGCTTTGACTCTCGCCTAAACGGGACACTGATATCAGTTTATTGAAAAACCTTGGAAATTATTTAGGATTGAATTTTTTTTAAAGTATTTTCTCATATCATTCCTACTTGCTATGTGCTTATAATTTCTGAATTGATTTTGTGTTTAAACCATTATTAATTTCTATTTGTTGATTTCTATTATTTGGTAGTATCGTGTATTATCAAAATGAATCCCATGTTATCACTGTTGTTTGAAAATAAGCTGAATGGATCTAACTTTACTAAGTGGAATGAGAACATTAATATTGCTCTCATAGGAGAAAGTGCCTTGTTTGTTTTAACTGAGCCGTCACCTGAAGTGCCTGGGGATAATGCATCCAAAGCTGTGAAAGAAAAGTATGAGCGTTGACAGAAAGCAAATGACAAAGCTCTATACTTTATGCTTTCTAGCATGGTTGATACCCTCAAAACTCGATTTTCTAAAACCGAGAAGGCTACTGAAGTTATGACGAAGTTAAATGAGCTATTCGGTAAGGCACTTCAGTCACGCTTTGACGCGACTAAGAAGTACATTAATGCGCGGATGGAACCTCATCAAAACATGCGTGACCATGTTCTCCTAATGTCAAGTTATTTCCAAGAAGCCCACGATCATGGTGCTGAAATGGACAGTGCTACTCAAGTAAGTCTTATCTTGAATAGCCTGACTCCAGCATTTCTACCATACACATCAAATTATGTCATGAATAAGAAGGAAATTGACCTTCATGAATTAGTCAATGACCTTCAAACTTATGAAAATTTGATTGGAGCACCCAAGAAGAAAGGGAATAAACCTCACAATCCTGGGAATGGTAATGGGACGAACAAACCTGAAGCAAATATTGCCTCTGCTTCGAAACCCAAATCGAAGAAGAAGTGGAAGAACACCAAGAAGCGAACAAAAGCCATGAAGAATAAAAAGGCTGCTCCTTCTGGTGATGCTACACTTAAAGGAAAGTGTTTCTACTGCAATGAGAAAGGTCATTGGAAATCCCAGTGTCCTAAACTTCTTGCAAAGAAACAAGGTATTTCTATTTATAAACTTTAAGAGTTTTAGTGAATTATTATCCAATTGGATTTATGATTCTGGACTAACTTTGTTTATTTGTTTTCTTCTTCTTATAGGCCAAGCTACTTGAACTCAGATGAGTTGGATCAGAAAGCTGAACCAAGGGTGAAATAGTCCAGATGATGATGAAGCTCTTCAATTTATTTTTGAATTAATTGTTTTAGTTTAAAAGACAATTTCGATTTCAAATTTTAGTTAGGGATATTTATCCCTGTTTCTCTCATATTGTTGCAATACATTTTTTTTTTATTAAAAAAGTTTATAATTTTTCGAAATTATCCAATTGCAATTTATGAGATTGAGCTTCATTTAATTTATCTTCATCAATTATTACCACATTATATTTATATGTTTGTATGTGTGAGTGTTTTTATTATTGATGCAAATTCTATAATATTTACAACTCTTCATAGAGTTATATTAAATAAACACTAGAAATTCATTCTATGTTTAACAATAATTGTTAATTCTAATACAATTATTGAGAATTTGTTTAGTAAAAGGATCTTTTGATCTGATAGGGGTGGAGAAAAGTTAAGAAAACTATGCAGTTCAACGATCTTTTATGTCTAATGAACTCTGGATAGTATTCAACTCCACATAAACTCTATCACACTTAGAGAATAATGATCTTTACAACCTTTAGGGGTGGATCATAATCTCTATATACTTAGGGGTGGAGGTTATCCACAAGTAACCTATATATATATTCTTAGGGGTGAAGTCTATTCCACAATTCCCTATGTGACACATATTTTCTTTAAACATGGAAGTAATATAATGAGTTAGCTATTATCAATATAAATTCTTGATCTTGATTGTATGTTCCATTTCGTTTTACTGTTGTAAGTAAAAGTATGATACCTATGAAAGTTCTTTGGAAAAGTTTCACACTACCTTAATTGAGTAGGAGAATTTTAAAGTTCTATACCCATCTTCATCATGTTGATACTTGTGATAGGTACTTAAAAACACTACTGAAAAGCAAATCTAACCATTCACATGGATAGGAATAACTTATCCGAATTATGAGAATAAGATAAAGAACTCTAGTTCAGTCCATTCGAATGACTTGAACCTAGAATTCTTAATCCTCATAAAATTTTATGGTATCTTATTTTTGATTACTTTATCTCTGGCATGTATTTTTCACTTTAAATACTAGTCTGTTATGTTGATGACTTAGTCTTAACTTAATGTTTCAGACTAATACAAAAGTCACAACTAGGTAACTCTCCAAACAATCAGAGGTTAAAAGTATTATTTAACCAGACATTTGTTATTGAGTGGGAGCTACTTGAGATGTAATAAAATAGGGAACATTAGAAGATATTCAAGAAAGGTTTATGAAAGTGATCTATATGTTAGATATTGAGGAACTATGTATCAGTTGTCCTGGTATCTCACAAACTCATTTCGAGATTCATGAGATGGTGCTTACTTTGGGGGTGGAGAAATTATTCTATAATAATTCAAGCTCTACCAGAGAAGAGTTATAACTTTGTGTATTCGAAAATCCAAGAAAGTTATATCACTGAAGAAAAGTCTACACTGTATTATCTCAATTACATATTTTAAAATATGAGAGATATGTCTTCTGTTTATTCAGATGTACTTTTAAAAATAGTAAAGATTTTAGTATCCCTTGATAAATAAAGTATATAGTAAAGGATGTTTCATAAGTGTATTTATGAACTAGTTTCCAGAATTTTGGGTGGATTCAAATATACTACACTTGATCTGAAGATCAAGACATCAGATTGACCTATTTGCACAGTTTGTTTTATGTTAGTGCAAGTGGGAGTTTGTTGGGTTTTATGCCCTAAATAAAACTCTTTACAATCTGATTAGTTATCAATATAAGAAATTTGAAGTGATAGATGTTTGCATGAATTCTACATGCTAATGGTTTAATATGTTTATTACATTTACACACAGAATCAGTTAAATCCAGATCATATGTTTATTCACAATTACAGTATCGTCAACACAGTGGAATGTGATTGTGATCATATGAATCAAAAGACTTGGTCCCTATTTCATCAGTGTTATTGGATTTACACTAGTGTGATAATCAGCGATGATGTGTACTTACACTTCGAGTAAGTGTTATGTTCTTTGCAGGACATTAGTAAAGTATACTAGTTTCGAATGTATGGAGTATACATTGGACTAGACCGATATTGCAACTAAGTTAAGATATTACAAACTTACCGTTATATATATCTTTCCAAGTCAATATCAGTAGTTGATCTTAAGATTAAAAGAATCTAAATCCTGATATGCTTAGGCTCAACTCAGGAGTACTATTCATGTTCTTTGATTTATTAGTTAAGCCTATTTTTAGGTCAGGGTGATACGTATATTTTGGGAACATACGTATAGAAGTCAAGTGTATAGAAGTCAAGTGATGATTCCCTTCGAGCTTAGCAAATAGAAGTAAATTGATGAGCTCTTGTTTAACTGACTAATTATTCGATCACTAAACACCATTTACAGGTAGCTAAGTGTTTCAAGGGGCAAAATACATTGAGGGGTGAGAACGGTAAAGAAATCCCATCTCGATGTAGATCATCTATATAGAGGATCTTTAAATCACAATAAGATTATAACAATGGTTGAATGAGATAGCATATTGATATCGTGAAAAATATAATATGCTCTATATAAGTCTGAGAGTGCAATTCTAAGTTCTAAGAGTGGATTCAACGAAGAATTAATAAGTAGGAATTTACTTGGTAAATTTGGTTCACTTATTAGAAGCTCAGCAGTCCCCATTCTAGTTGAGAACATTCTGCTTGTAAGACTCATTAATTGATTCGTGATTGATCAATTATAATTCTAAAGTTAGACTATGTCTAATTTTATGAATTTTCACTAAGCAGGGGTGAAATTGTAAAGAAAAGAGATTCTAGGTTTATTTATTTATTAATAGACTTTATATGTCTAGTTAATAATTAAATTAAATGACAATATTATTTAATAATCTATTTTAGTTATTAAATAATTAGTTTTGGCATTTAAATGGTTAGAATTGGAAAATTAGTGTTTTTGAGAAAATAGAAATCAAATTTGTTAAAACTGCGAAATAAAGTGGGGCCCATAAACTATACCATGGCCGGCCACTTTGTAGGATTTCGAATTAATATTTTCATTATTTTAATGCCAAATAATCTGTAACTTAAACATAGTAGTTGCCTACAAATAGAAAGTGATGGCTCAGTCAAATCACAAGTTTTAAATAACCTTTTCTGACAGAAATCTCTCTTCAGAAAACTGAGCCTTCCCCACTTCCTATACCTGGCCAAAATCCCTCTTCTCTTTTCTTCTTCATAAATTTCGAACCCTAGTGAAAGAGTGAGTGCCCACACAGAGCAAGCAGTAACTCAATCATAGATTGGAAGATTGTGAAGGATCAAACTTGAAGAAGAAGGACATTCGGGCTCAGATCTTGATTATACTCTGCTACAGAAAGGATAAAAGGGTTCGAGATCTGAGCGGAAGGAGACATTAATTCTGCTGCATCAATGTAAGGTTTTCTTAACTTTATATGTGTTTAATTTATTGTTTTAGGAAGTTCATATTTAGGGTGTTTAAACAACATACTTGTGAGTAGATCTAAGATCCTGGTAAAATAATTTCCATCAAAAACCCGTAGTCGGTGTCTGGATTTGGGACCCAGCCCTGGACCCGAACCCTGACGAGGACCCGAACCCACACCCAGACCTGAACCAAGTCCCAAACCCAAAAGTGGACATGAACCGGTACCCTGTTACCCAAAATTTGAACCAAAACCTGAAGTTGACCCAGACTGGAACTAGGACTTGGACTAGGAATCATAACTGAAATTGGACCTAGATCCAGAACCGTAACCGGACCAGGTCCCGGACTCCAAATAAGACCTAGACCCGAATTGGGAGCCGGACCCGGTTCCAAACCCAAACCTTGACTCAGTACCCGAACCGGAACCTGAACTCAGACCCAAACATGGAACCATACTAGGGACATAGAACCATGGTCGGGACATAGAACCGCACCCCTGTCTCGATCCCGAACCCAAACTCAGAAATGGGACCTGGGATCTGAACCAGAACAAGATCGAGAGCCATGACAGTGATCGAGATCTTGACTTAGGATTCGATTAAAGGGGCCTGGAACAGACCAGTAGTCGGTGTCTAGATTTGGGACTCAAACTAGGACCAGAACCCAGATGAAGAACCAAACCCGAACCCAGACCTAGACCTGGGACCCAAAATTAGAACCTGAACAAGAATCGCCGAACCAAGACCCTAGAACAAGACTAGTACCGTGACCAGGACCTGGACCCAGACGTAGAAACGAACACAGACCTAGCCTCAGACCCAAACTGAGACTGGAACTCGAGCGCGGACACAGTCGTGTACCCAAAGCGGAACTGAGACCTAGACCTGGACCTAAATCTTGGACCCGATCCCAAACACAGACTTAGACTTAGATAGGGATCCGAATAAGAACTTGGACTCAGACTAAGACCCAGACTGGGATCGAAATGCTGGACCTAGATCTGGACCGAGATCCTGACCCAGACCCAAACTTGGACCCGCACGTAGGACCCCAACTTGGACCTGGACCCGAACCTAGAACCAGATCGGGGTCAAGACCTGGACACAAACCCGGACATAGACTTGGACACGAACCCAAACCCACACCTAGAATCAGACCCAAAGATAGTCCCGGACCAGGACCCAAACTCGAACCCAGTCCAGGATCAAAACAAAGGACTTATACCCAGAACTGAATCCAGACTTAGATCGAGATTGGAACTTGGGACTCGGACCCAACCTTTACCAAGACCCAGGATGCAAACCCACACCCGGAGCCTGATCTGGACCTAGACTGAAATCCTTACAGAACCCAAAGTCAGACCAGGACTCGAACTCCGATCCGAACTCAAACTGAAACTCGAACTAAGAATCGCAAATCGAACCAAACAAGGAACCAGACTAATGACACAGAACTAGGGTCAGGACCTAGAACCGCACTTAGGATTCGGGTAACGGGAGCTGGAACAGACCAGTAGTTGATGTCTAGATCTGGGACTCAGACTAGGACCAGAACCCAGACGAAGAACCAAACCCTAACCCAAACCTAGACATGGGAGCCAAAATTCGAACCAGGACCCTAGAACAACACTAAGACTGTGACCAGGACCAGGACCCGAACCCAGACCTAGAACCAATCACAGACTAGCCTCAGACCCAAACTGAGACTTGAACTCGGGCCCGGACACGTTAGTGTACCCAGACCGGAATTGAGACCCGAACCTGCACCTAAATCTGGGACCCGATCCCAAACACAGACTTGCACCTAGATAGGGATCCAGATACTTACCTAGACTCGGATTGAGACCATACTGCTTGTAAGACTCAGTTAATTGATTTTAATTAATCAATTATAATTCTAAAAGTTAGACTATGTCTACTTTATGAATTTTCACTAAGCAAGGGCGAAATTGTAAAGAAAAGAGATTTTAGGTTTATTTATTGATTAAGAGACTTTATATGTCTAAATTAATAAATATATTAAATGACAATATTATTTAATAATTATTTCCAAGTTATTAAATAATTAGAATTGTCATTTAAAAGGTTAAATTGGAAAATTGGCATTTTTGAGAAAATGGGAATGGAAAATAACAAAATGGGAAAGTTGCAAAGTGAGGCCCAATACCCTTTGAATGGCCAGCCCTATGCATAGGAAATTCCATTTGTAGTTTCCATTATTTTAATGCCATACAATTCTAACCTAAACCTAGAGGGTTTCCTATAAATAGAAAGCGTTGGATTGAGGAAACATAGACACACATCTTTGATCACTTTGTTTCTTTCAAAAAAATGCCTCACACGTCTCTCTCTCTTTTCTTCTCTCTAAATTTCGAAACTTTGAGTAAATGAGTAGTGCCCACACACATCAAGTGGTACCTCAATCATAGTATGTAAGACTATTGAAATTCTGCATCAAAGAAGGAGAAAAGAAGATCCAGGTTTAGATCTTGGTGATGCTCTGCTACAGAAAGGAATCAAGGGCTAGAGATCTGAGCGGAAGGAGTCATAATATTCCGCTGCACCCACTGTAAGGTTTTCTAACTTTATATGTGTTTATTTTCATTGTTTTAGAATTCATATTAGGTTGTTAATCCAACATACATGATACTAAATAGATCCTAGTAAAATAATTTCCAACATAGGTCTGGGTTCGGGTTTGGTTCTTCGTCTTGGTTCTGGTCCTAGTCTGAGTCCCAGATCTAGACACTGATTACTGGTCTGTTCCAGGCCCCGTTACTCGAATCCCGTGTCAAGATCTGGGTCACTGTCACGGGTCTCGGTCATGTTCTGGTTTAGGCCCCAGGTCCCATTTTTGAGTTTCGGTTCGGGATCGAGACTGGGTGCGGTTCAAGGTCCCGACCGTGGTTCTGTGTCCGTAGTCTAGTTCCATGTTTTGTTTTGAGTTCTGGTTCGGTTTCGGGTCCTGAGTCCAGGTTTGGGTTGGGATCCGGGGCCAGTTTCCAATTCGGGTCTAGGTCTGATTTGGAGTCTGGGTCCTAGTCCGGTTATGGTTTTGGATCTAGGTCGAATTTCAGTTATGATTCCAAGTCCAAGTTCTAGTTCCAGTCCTAGTTCCAGTCCCAGTCAACTTCTTGTTTTGGTTCCAATTTTGGGTCACAGGGTACGGGTTCAGGTCAAATTTTAGGTTTGGGACTGGGTTTAGGTACGGGTGTGGGTTCGGGTCCTTGTCAGGGATCGGGTCCACGGCTGGGTCCCAAATCCAGACACCGACTACAGGTTTTGTCCAAGCCCTGGGTCCAGATCCGGATCCCAATCTCAGGTCCCATTCATGTTCCATTTCGGGTGCCAGGTCACGAGCTGGGTCTTAGGTTCAAGTTCAGGTCTGGGTTGGGTACTAGGTTTGGGTCGTAGTTCTGTTTCCCACGTCCCTATCCTGATTCTGGGTCCAGGTCCCTGTTATTGTGTGGGTTTGGGTCTCGGTTTAGGTTCGGGTTTGAGTCATAGTCTCGGTTTGGGTTTTAGGTCTCTTTTTGGGTTTTAATCTGGGTTCGGCTTTGGGTTTAGGTCCTGTTCCTTGTCCTAGTCGTACTTTGGTTCTAGTTCCATTTGCGATTCTGAGTTTGAGTTCGGGTCGGAGTTCGAGTCCTGGTCTGAGTTTGGGTTCGGGTCCGGATTTCTATCTACGTCCAGATCAGGCTCCAGCTGTGGGTTCGCGTCCTCAGTCTTTGTCTAGGTTGGGTGCGGGTCCCAATTTCCAATCCCGATCTAAGTTTGGATTCATTTTTGGGTCTAAGTCCTTAGTTTTGATCCTGGTCTGGGTTCGAGTTGTGGTCCGGGTCCGGGTCTAGCTTTGGGTCTGATTCTAGGTGTGGGTTTGAGTTCGGGTCCGATTTTGTGTCCGGGTTTGTGTCCAGGTCTGGACCCCGATCTGGGTCTAGGTTCGGGTCCAGGTCAAAGTTGGGGTCCTGAGTGCGGGTCCAAGTTTTGGTCTGAGTTAAGATCTCGGTCCAGATCTAGGTCCAGCATTTCGATCCCAGTCTGGGTCTTGGTCCGAGTCCAGGTTCGTATCCGGATCCCTATCTAGGTCCAAGTCTGTGTTTGGGATCGTTTCCCAAATTTTGGTCCAAGTCCGGGTCTCAGTTTCGGTCTGGGTACACGCCGTGTCCGGGCCCCAGTTTTAGTGTCAGTTTGGGTCTTAAGCTAGGTCTGGGTCCGGGTCCTGGTCCTGGTCACGGTCCTAGTCTTGTTCTAGGATCCTGGTTCGGTGATTCTTATTCAGGTTCTAATTTTGGGTCCCAGGTCTAGGTCTGGGTTTGGATTTTGTTCTTCGTCTGGGTTCTAGTCCTAGTCTGAGTCCGAGATCTAGACACCGACTGCTTGTCTATTCCAGGCCATGTTACCCGAATCCCAAGTCAAGATCTGGATCACTGTCTCGGGTCTCGGTCTGGTTCTGGTTCTGGTTCAGGTCCCAAGTCCCATTTCTGAGTTTGGGTTCGGGATCGAGACTGGGGTGCAGTTTTAGGTCCCTACCCTGGTTCTTTGTCCCTAGTCTAATTCCATGTTTGGGTCTGAGTTTAGGTTCAGGTTCGGGTCTCAAGTCCAGGTTTGGGTTTGGATACGGGTCCGGCTCCCAATTCCGGTCTACGTCTGATTTGGAGTCCGGGTCCTGGTCCGGTTACGTTTCTGGATCTAGGTCCAATTTCAGTTATGATTCCAAGTCTAAGTCCTAGTTCCAGTCCCGTTCAACTTACGGTAGGGGTGAGCAACGGTCGGTTTGGTCTGTTTTTTACAAAAAAAAAAATTGAGAATTCAGTTTTCAATTTTTATGGTTCTAATCGGAAAATCGACCGACCATTATAAAATTATAAAAAACCAATCGTTTTAATCCATGGTTTGGTCGGTTTAAACCGACCAAACCGAACTTCATTTTTTTTAAAACAAAATAAGTTTTTAAATTTTTTATAATTATTTGAAAACTAAAAAATTAAAGTATTGTTTCAAATATCATATAATTTAAAAATAAACTTTCTTAGTTATATAAATAATGTAAAATAAACTTTTTTAAATTTGTTCAAATTATTTGTGCTGCTAATATGATAATGAGTTATATTAAAAAACTAGTATTATTTTATGAGTGTGTGTATATAATACGTAAATGCATCAAATGATAATAAAATAAAATAATGAATAATTGAGACTTTAAATAAAAAAGTTATAAGTAAACTTAGATTAATAATATTGAATATTAAATATGTCAATAAATAGTATATATTACATATAATATATATGTTCGGTCGGTTATCTGTTTAATCGGTCGGTTTGCGAATGACATTAAAACCGACCATGTTAAGGCGGTTTTAACCAAAGACAGTTTTTTTCGATTTTTTATTTTTTCGGTGTTCGGACGGTCGGTTTACTCAGTTTGGTCGATTTATTGAATTTTTTGCTCACCCCTAACGTCAGGTTTTGGTTCCAATTTGGTGTCACAAGGTACGGGTTCGGGTCCAATTTTGGGTGTGGGACTAAGTTCAGTTCTGGATGTGGGTTCGGGTCTTTGTCAGGGATCGGGTCCAGGGCTGGGTCCCAAATCAAGACACCGACTACGGGTTTTGTCCAAGCCCTGGGTCTAGATTCAGATCCCAATCTCGGGTCCCATTCATGTTCCATTTCTGGTGCCGGGTCACGAGCTTGGACCTAGGTTCAAGTTCGGGTCTGGGTTGGGTACCAGGTGCCGGTCGTAGTTCTGTTTCCTAGGTCCCTATCCTGATTCTGGGTCTAGGTCCTGGTTATTGTGTGGGTTTGGGTCTCGGTTTAGGTTTGGGTTCGAGTCCTAGTCTCGGTTTGGGTTTAGGTCTCTGTTTGGGTTTGGATCTGGGTTCGAGTTTTGGTTTAGGTCCTGGTCCTGGTCCTAGTCCTAGTTTGGTTCAAGTTCCACTTGCGATTCTGAGTTTGAGTTTGGGTTTGACTTCGGGTCGGAGTTCGAGTCCTCATCTGAGTTTGGGTTCGGGTCTGGATTTCTGTCTAGGTCCAGATCAGGCTCCGGGTGTGGGTTCGCGTCCTCCGTCTGTGTCTAGGTTGGGTGCGAGTCCCAAGTTCCAATCCCGATCTGAGTTTGGATTCAGTTTTGGGTCTAAGTCCTTGGTTTTGATCTTGGTCTTGGTTCGAGTTTGGGTCTGGGTCCGGGTCTAGCTTTGGGCCTTATTCTAGGTGTGCGTTTATGTTCGGGTCCGAGTTTGTGTCCGGGTTTGCGTCAAGGTCTGGACCCCGATCTTGGTCTAGGTTCGGGTCAGGTCCAAGTTGGGGTCCCGAGTGCGGGTCCAAGTTTGGGCCTGAGTTAAGATCTCGGTCCAGATCTAGGTCCAGCATTTCGATCCCAGTCTGGGTCTTGGTCCGAGTCCAGGTTCGTATCCGGATCCCTATCTAGGTCCAAGTTTGTGTTTGGGATCGTGTCCCAAATTTAGGTCCAGGTCCGGGTATCAGTTCCGGTCTGGGTACACGACCGTGTCCAGGCCCGAGTTACAGTCTCAGTTTGGGTCTGAGGCTAGGTCTGTGTTCTATTTTAGGTCTGGGTCCTGGTCCTGGTCACGGACCTAGTCTTGTTCTACGAACCTGGTTCGGTGATTATTGTTCAAGTTCTAATTTTGGGTCCAAGGTCTAGGTCTGGGTTCGGGTTTTGTTCTTCGTCTGGGTTCTAGTCCTAGTCTGAGTCCCAAATCTAGACACCGATACTTGTCTATTCCAGGCCCCGTTACTCGAATCCCGAGTCAAGATGTGGATCACTGTCACGGGTCTCGGTCTGGTTCTAGTTCAGGTCCCAAGTCCCATTTCAGAGTTTGGGTTCGGGATCGAGACTTGGGTGCGGTTCTAGGTCCCGACCCTAGTTGTTTGTCCCTAGTCTGGTTCCATGTTTGGGTCTGAGTTCAAGTTCGGGTTCGGGTCTCGAGTCCAGGTTTGGGTTGGGTTCCGGATTCGGCTCCCATTTCGGGTCTAGGTCTGATTTGGAGTCCGGGTCCTTGTTCGGTTACGGTTCTGAATCTAGGTCGAATTTCAGTTATGATTCCAAGTCTAAGTCCTAGTTCCAGACCCAGTCAACTTCCAGTAGGGGTGAGCAACGGTCGGTTTGGTCGGTTTTTTACACACAAAAATCCAAAATTTTGTTTTCAATTTTTATGGTACTAATCCGAAAATCGACCGACCATTATAAAAATATAAAAAACTGACCGTTTTAATCCACGGTTTGGTCGGTTAAAACCGACCAAACCGAACTTCATTTTTTTAAAAACAAAATTTGTTTTTAAATTTTTTATAATTATTTGAAAACTAAAAAATTAAAGTATTGTATCAAATATCATATAATTTAAAAGTAAACTTTCTTAGTTAAATAAATAATGTAAAATAAACTTTTTTTAAATTTATTCAAATTATTTGTGCTACTAATATGGTAATGAGTTATATTAAAAAACTAGTATTATTTTATGAATGTGTGTATATAATACGTAAATGCATCAAATTAAAATTAAATAAAGTAATGAATAATTGAGACTTTAAATAAAAAAGATATAAGTAAACTTAGATTAATAAAATTGTATATTAAATATGTACAAAAATAATATATATGTTCGGTCGGTTCTCGGTTTATCGGTCGGTCTGCGATTGACACTAAAACTGACCATGTTAAGGCAGTTTTAACCAAAGGCGGTTATTTGGGTTTTCGGTTTTTTTGGGGTTAGTTTTTTCGGTGTTCGGACGGTCGGTTACTCAGTTTGGTCGGTTTCTTGGATTTTTTGCTCAACCCTAACTTCCGGTTTTAGTTCCAATTTTGGGTCATAAGGTACGGGTTCGGGTCCACTTTTGGGTTTGGGACTGGGTTCAGGTCCGGATGTGGGTTCGGGTCCTTGTCAGGGATCGGGTCCAGGGCTGGGTCCCAAATTCAGACACCAACTACGGGTTTTGTCCAAGCCCTTGGTCCAGATTGGGATCCCAATCTCGGGTCCCATTCTGGTTCCATTTCAGGTGCCGAGTCAGGAGCTGGGTCCTAGGTTCAAGTTCGGGTCTGGGTTGGGTACTAGGTCCCGGTCGTAGTTCTGTTTCCCAGGTCCCTATCTTGATTCTGGGTCAAGGTCCCGGTTATTGTGTGGGTTTGGGTCTCGACTTAGGTTCCGGTTCGAGTCCTAGTCTCGGTTTGGGTTTAGGTCTCTGTTTGGGTTTTGATATGGGTTCGGGTTTTGGTTTAGGTCCTGGTCCAGGTTCTAGTCCTAGTTTGGTTCTAGTTCCACTTGCGATTCTGAGTTCGAGTTTGGGTTTGAGTTCGGGTCGGAGTTCGAGTCCTGGTCTGTGTTTGGGTTCAGGTCCGAATTTCTGTCTAGGTCCAGATCAGGCTCCGGGTGTGGGTTCGCTTCCTCAGTCTTGGTCTAGGTTGGGTGCGAGTTTGGATTAAGTTCTGGGTCTAAGTCCTTGGTTCTGATCCTGGTCTGGGTTCGAGTTTGGGTCTGGGACTGGGTCTAGCTTTGGGTCTGATTCTAGGTGTGGGTTTGAGTTCATGTCTGGGTTTGTGTCCATGTCTGGACCGCGATCTGGGTCTAGGTTCGGGTCCAGGTCGAAGGTTGGGTCCCGAGTGTGGGTCCAAGTTTGGGTCTGAGTTAAGATCTCGGTCCAGATCTAGGTCTAGCATTTCGATCCTAATCTGGGTTTTGGCTCAAGTCTAGGTTCGTATCCAGATCCCTATCTAGGTCCAAGTCTGTGTTTGGGATCGGGTCCCAAATTTAGGTCCAGGTCCTGTTCTCTTTTCCGGTTTGTGTACACGATCGTGTTCGGGCCTGTGTTCCATTCTCAGTTTGGGTCTGAGGCTAGGTCTGTGGTGGGTTCTAGGTCTGGGTCCGAGTACTGGTCACGGTCCTAGTCTTGTTCTAGGGTCCTGGTTCGGTGATTCTTTTTCAGCTTCGAATTTTGGGTCCCAGGTCTAGGTCTGGGTTCGTGTTTGGTTCTTCGTCTGGGTTCTGTTCCTAGTCTGTGTCCCATTTCTAGACACTGACTACTGGTCTGTTCCAGCCCCGGTTACCCGAATCCCGAGTCAAGATCTAGATCATTGTCACGGGTCTCAATCTGGTTTTGGTTCAGCTCCCAGGTCCCATTTCTAAGTTTTGGTTCGGGATCGAGACTGGGGTGCGGTTCTAGGTCCTGACCCTGGTTCTGTGTCCATAGTGTGGTTCCATGTTTGGGTCTGAGTTCAGGTTCGGGTTCGGGTGCCAAGTCCAGGTTTGGGCTGGAATCCAGGTCCGGGTCCCAATTCGAGTCTTGGACTTATTTGGAGTCCGGGTCCTGGTTCGATTACGGTTCTGGATCTAGGTCCAATTTCCGTTATGATTCCAAGTCTAAGTCCTAGTTCCAATCCCGGTCAAGTTCGGGTTTTGGTTCCAATTTTGGGTCACATGGTACGTGTTCGGGTCCACTTTTGGGTCTGGGACTGGGTTCAGGTCCGGGTCCTTGTCACGGCACTAGTCTTGTTCTAGGGTCCTGGTTCGACAATTCTTGTTCAGGTTCTAATTTTGGGTCCCAGGTCTAGGTTTGGGTTCAGGTTTGGTTCTTCCTCTGGGTTCTGGTCCTAGTTTGAGTCCCAAATCAAGACACCGACTACTGGTCTGTTCCAGGCCCCGTTGCCCGAATCTCGAGGAAAGATCTCGATCATTGTCACGGGTCTCGGTCTGGTTCTCGTTCAGGTCCCAAGTCCTGACCCTTGTTCTGTGTCTGTAGATTGGTTCCGTGTTTTGGTCTGAGTTCAAGTTCTGTGTCCTAGTCTTGTTGTAATGTCTGTGTTCGGTGATTCTTGTTCATGTTCTAATTTTGGGTCCCAGGTCTAGGTCAGGGTTCGGGGTTGGTTCTTTGTCTGGGTTCTGGTCCTAGTCTGAGTCCCAGATGTAGACACTGTCTATTGGTCTGTTCCAGGCCCCGTTACCCGAATCCCAAGTTAAGATGTAGATCACCGTCCCGGGTCTCGGTCTGGTTCTGATTGAGGTCCCAGGTCCCATTTCTGAGTTTGGGTTCGGGATCCAGATTGGGGTGCGGTTCTCGGTCCTGACCCTGGTTGTGTGTCCCTAGTCTGGTTCCATGTTTGGGTCTGAGTTTAGGTTGGGGTTCGGGTCCCGAGTCCATGTTTGGATGGGGATCCAGGTTCGGCTCCGATTTCAGTTCTAGGTCTTATTTGTAGTCCGGGTCCTGGTCTGGTTACGGTTGTGGATCTACGTCCAATTTCAGTTGTGATTCCAAGTCCAAGTCCTAGTTCCAGTCCCGGTCAAGTTCCGGTTTTGGTTCCAATTTTGGGTCACATGGTACAGGTTCGCGTCCACTTTTACGTTTGGGACTGGGTTCAGGTTCGGGTACTTGTGAGGGTTGGGTCCAGGGCTGGGTCCTAAAGCCAGACACCGACTCCGGGTTTTGTCCAAGCCCTGGGTCCATATCTGGATCCCAATCTAGGGTCCCTGTCAGGTTCAATTTTTGGTGCTGGGTCACGAGCTGGGTCCTACGTTTAAATTTTGGTCTCGGTCGGGTACTAGGTCCATATCCTAGTTCTGTTTCCCATGTCCCTATCCTGATTTTGGGTCCATGTCCCGATTATTGTGTGGGTTTTGGTCCAAGTCTAGGTTAAGGTTCGAGTCCTAGTCTCGGTTCGAGTTTAGGTCTCTGTTTGGGTTTTGATCTGGGTTCGGGTTTGGGTTTAGGTCGTGGTCCTAGTCCTAGTCCTAGTTCGGTTCAAGTTCCATTTGTGATTCTGAGTTCGAGTTTGGGTTTAAATTCGGGTCGGAGTTTGAGTCCTGGTCTGAGTTTGGGTTCGGGTCCGAATTTTAGTCTAGGTCCAAATCAGGCTCCGGGTGTGGGTTCGCGTCCTGGGCCTTGGTCTAGGTTGGGTGCGAGTCCTAACTTCTAATCCCGATTTGAGTCTGGATTCAGTTCTAGGTCTAAGTCCTTGGTTCATATCCTAGTCTGGGTTCGAGTTTGGGTCCGGGTCTTGGTCTAGATTTAGGTCTGATTCTAGGTGTGGGTTTAAGTTCGGGTCCGACTCTGTGTCTGGGTTTGTGTCCAGGTCTGGATCCCGATGTCGGTCTAGGTTCGGGTCCAGGTCCAAGTTGGGGTCCCGAGTGCGAGTCCAAGTTTGGGTCTGGGTCAGGATCTCGATCCAGATCTAGGTCCAGCATTTCGGGTCCAAGATTTAGATCAAGGGCCAGGTCTCAGTTCTGGTTTGGGTACACGACCTTGTCCGGGCCCGAGTTCCAGTCTCAATTTGGGTTTGAGGCTAGGTCTGTGTTCGGTTATAGGTCTGGGTCCGTGTCCTGGTTCATCGATTCTGGTTTAGGTTTTAATTTTGGCTCCCAGGTTGAGGTCTGGGTTTGGGTTTGGTTCTTCGTCTGGGTTCTGGTCCTAGTCTGAGCCCCAGATCTAGACACCGACTATTGGTCTGTTCTAGGCCCCGTTACCCGAATCTCGAGTTAAGATCTAGATCACTGTCACGGGTCTCGGTCTTGTTCTTGTTCGGGTCCCAAGTCCCATTTTTGAGTTTGGGTTCGGGATGGAGACTGGGGTTCGGTTCTACGTCCCGACCCTGGTTCTTTCTCCCTAGTTTTGTTCCATGTTTGGGTCTGAGTTCAGGTTCGAGTTCGTGTCCCTTCTCCAGGTTTGGGTTGGGATCCCGGTCTGGCTCCCAATTCGGGTTTAGGTCTGATTTGGAGTCTGGGTCCTGGAACTGGTCCGCTTACGGTTCTGGATCTAGGTCAAATTTCAGTTATGATTCCAAGTCCAAGTCCTAGTTCCAGTCCCGGTCAACTTCTTGTTTTTGTTGCAATTTTCGTTTACAGGGTACGGGTTCAATTCCACTTTTGGGTGTGGGACTAGGTTCAGGTCCAGGTGTGGGTTCGGGTCCAAGGCTGGGTCCCAAATCCAAACACCAATTACGGGTTTTGTCCAAGCCCTGGGTCTAGATCGAGATCCCAATCTGAGGTCGCAGTCTAGTTCCATTTCTAGTGTCGGGTAACGAGCTGGGTCCTAGATTCAAGTTCGGGTATAGGGTTGGGTCCCGAATCCAGACACCGACTACGGGTTTTGTCCAAGCCTTTGGCCCAAATCTTAATCCCAATCTCGAGTCCGAGCCTGGTTCCATTTCTGGTGCCGAGACAAGAGCTGGGTCCTAAGTTCAAGTTCGTGTCTATGTCGGGTACTAGGTCCTGGTCCTAGTTGTGTTTCCCAGGTCCCTATCCTTATTCTGGGTCCAGGTCTAGGTTATTGTGTGGGTTTGGGTCCTGGTCTAGGTTCGGGTTCGAGTCCTAGTCTCGGTTCGGGTTTAGGTCTCTGTCTGTGTTTTGATTTGGGTTCGTGTTTGGTCCTGGTCCTAGTCCTAGTTCGGTTCTAGTTCCAATTGTGATTCTGAGTTTGTGTTTGGGTTTGAGTTCGGCTCGGAGTTCGAGTCCTGGACTGAGTTTGGGTTCGGGTCTGGATTTAAGTCTAGGTCCAGATCAGGCTCCGGGTGTGGGTTCGCGTCCTGGGACTCGGTCTAGGTTTGGTGCGAGTCCCAAGTTCCAATCCCGATATGAGTATGGATTTAGTTTGGGTTCAGGTCCTAGTCTAGCTTTGGGTCTTATTCTATGTGTGGGTTTGAGTTCGGGTCTAAGTTTGTGTCCGGGTTTGTGTCTAGGTCTGGTCCCCGATCTGGGTCATGGTTCGGGTCCAGGTCCAAGTTGGGGTCCCGACTGCGGGTCCAAGTTTGGGTCTGGGTCACGTTCTCGGTCGAGATCTAGGTCCAGTATTAAGATCCTAGTCTGGGTCTTTGTCCTTGTCCAAGTTCGTATCGGAATCCCTATCTAGGTCCGAGTCTGTGTTTGGGATCGGGTCCCAGAATTACGTCCAGGTCCGGGTCTCAGTTCCGGTCTGGGTACACTACCATGTCCAGGCCCGAGTTCCAGTCTCTGTTTGGGTCTGAGGCTATGTCTGTGTTCGGTTCGAGCTCTTGGTCCGGCACCTGGTCACGGCCCTAGTCTTGTTCTAGGGTCTTGGATCGGAAATTCTTGTTCATGTTCTAATTTTTGGTCCCAGGTCTAGGTCTTTGTTCGGGTTCGGTTCTTTGTCTGGGTTCTAGTCCTACACTGAGTCCCAAATCAAGACACCGACTACTGGTCTGTTCCAGGCCCCATTACCCGAATCTCGAGTCAAGATCTGGATCACTGTCACGGGTTTCAGTCTTGTTCTGGTTCAGGTCCCAGATCCCATTTCTTAGTTTTGGTTCGGGATCGAGACTGGGGTGCGGTTCTAGGTCCCGACCCTGGTTTTGTGTCCCAAGTCTGGTTCCATGTTTGGGTCTGAGTTTAGGTTCAGGTTCGGGTCCCGAGTCCAGGTTTGGGTTGGGATCTGGGTACGGCTCCCAATTCGGGTCTAGGTCCGATGTGGAGTCCGGGTCCTGGTCCGGTTACGGTTCAGGATCTAGGTCCAATTTCAGTTATGATTCCAAGTCCAAGTCCTGGTTCCAATCCAGTGATCTTCTGGTTTTGGTTAAATTTTTGTGTCACAGGGTACGGGTTTGGGTTCATGTCCTCGTGTGGGTTGGGGTCCTTGTCAGGGTTCGGGTCCAAGGCTGGATCCCAAATCCAGACACCGACTACGGGTTTTGTTCAAGCCCTGGGTACAGATCCGGATCCCAATCTCGTGTCCAAGTCTGGTTCCGTTTTTGGTGTAGGGTCACGAATATGGTCCTAGGTTGAAGTTCGGGTCTGGGTCAGGTACTAGGTCCCGCTCCTAGTTCTGTTTCCTAGGTCCCTATCATTATTCTGGGTCCAGGTCCTGGTTATTATGTGGGTTTGGGTACCGGTCTAGGTTTGGGTTCGAGCCCTAGTCTTGGTTCGGGTTTAGGTCTCTATCTGGGTTTTGATCTGGGTTCGGGTTTGGGTTTAGGTCTTGGTCCTTGTTCTAGTCCTAGTTCGGTTTTAGTTCCATTTGCGATTCTGAGTTCAAGTTTGGGTTTGAGTTCGGGTCGGAGTTCGAGTCCTGGTCTATGTTTAGGTTCGGGTCCGGATTTCAGTCTAGGTCCAGATAAGGCTCTGGGTGTGGGTTCGCGTCCTGGGTCTTGGTCTGGATTCAGTTTTGGGTCTAAGTCATTGATTCTGATCCTGGTCAGGGTTCGAGTTTGGGTCCGGGTCCGGGTCTTACTTTGGGTTTGATTCTAGGTGTGGGTTTGAGTTCGGGTCCGAGTGTGTGTCCAGGTTTTTTTCTAGGTCTGGACCCCAATCTGGGTCTAGGTTCAGGTCCTGGTCCAAATTGGGGTCCCGAGTGTGGGTCCAATTTGCGTTTTGGTCAGGATCTCGCTTCTGATATAGGTCCAGTATTTCGATCCCAGTCTGGGTCTTCGTCCGAGTGCTAGTTCGTATCCAGATCCCTATCTAGCTCCAAGTCTGTGTTTGGGATCGGGTCCCAGATTTAGGTCCAGGTCTGGGTCTTAGTTCCGGTCTGGGTACACGGCCGTTCCCAAGCCTGAGTTCCAGTGTCAGTTTGGGTCTAAGGCTAGGTCTGTGTTTGGTTCGAGCTTTTGGGTCTGGGTCCTGAGTCCCAGATCTTGACACCGACTACTGGTCTGTTCTAGGCCCCGTTACCCGAATCGCGAGTCAAGATCTTGATCACTGTCACGAGTCTCGGTCTTATTCTGGTTCAAATCACAGGTCCCATTTCTGAGTTTGGGTTTGGGATCGAGACTGGGGTGCGGTTCTAGGTCCCGACCCTTGTTCTGTGTCCCTAGTTTGGTTCCATGTTTGGGTTTGAGTTCAGGTTCGGGTTTGGGTCCCGAGTCCAGTTTTGGGTTGGGATCCGGGTGCGGCTCCCCATTCGGGTCTAGGTTTGATTTGTCGTCGTGGTCCTGGTCAGGTTACAGTTCTAGATCTATGTCCAATTGCAGTTATGATTCCAAGTCCAAGTCCTAGTTCCAGTCTCGGTCAACTTTCGGTTTTGGTTCAAATTTTGGGTCACAGGGTACGGGTTTGGGTCCATTTTTTTGTTTGGGACTAGGTTCAGGTCTGGGTTTCTGAGTTCGAGTGTGGGTTTGAGTTCGGGTCGGAGTTCGAGTCCTGGTCTGAGTTTGGGTTTGGGTCCGGATTTCAGTATAGGTCCAGATCAGGCTCCGGGTGTGGGTTCGCTTCCTGGGTCTTTGTGTAGGTTGGGTGTGTTTCCCAAGTTCCAATCCCGATCTGAGTTTGGATTCAGGATCTCGGTCTAGATATAGGTCCAGCATTTCGATCCCAGTCTGGGTCTCGATCCGAGTCCAAGTTCGTATCTTCATCCCTATCTAGGTCCAAGTCTATGTTTGGGATTGTGTCCCAGATTTAGGTCCAGGTCTGGGTCTCAGTTCCGGTCTGGGTACAGGATCGTGTCTGGGCCCGAGTTCCAATGTCAGTTTGGGTCTGAGGCTGGGCTGTGTTTGGTACTAGGTCTGTGTCCGAGTCGTGGTCACGGTCCTAGTCTTGTTCTAGGGTCATTGTTCGACGATTCTTGTTCAGGTTCTAATTTTGGGTCCCAAGTCTAGGTCTGGGTTCGTGTTTGGTTCTTTGTCTGGGTTCTAGTCCTAGTCTAACTCCCAGATCTAGACGCCGATTACTGTTCCGTTCCATGGCCCGTTACCCGAATCCTGAGTCAAGATCTAGATCACTGTCACGGGTCTCGGTCTTGTTCTGGTTCAAGTCCCATGTCCCATTTCTAAATTTTGTTATGGGATCGAGACTGGGGTGCGGTTCTAGGTATCGACCCCGAATCTGTGTCCCTAGTCTGGTTCCATGTTTGGGTCTTAGTTCAGGTTCGAGTTCCGGTACCGAGTCCAGGTTTGGGTTAGGATCCGGGTCCGACTCCCAATTCGGGTCTAAGTCTGATTTGGAGTCCGGGTAATTGTCCGGTTACGGTTCTGGATCTATGTCAAATTTCAGTTATGATTCCAAATCCAAGTCCTAGTTCTAGTCTTGGTCAACTTCCGGTTTTGGTTCAAATTTTGGGTCACAGGGTAAGGGTTCGCGTACCCTTTTGGGTTTGGGACTTGGTTCAGGTCCGGGTATGGGTTTGGGTCCTTGTCAGGATTCGGGTCCAAGGCTGGGTCCCAAATCCAAACACCGACTGCGGGTTTTGTGCAAGCCCTAGGTCCAGATCCAGATCCCAATCTCGAGTCGCAGTTTGGTCCCATTTCTGGTGCCGGGTCAAGAGCTGGGTCCTAGGTTCAAGTTCAGGTCTGGGTTGTTGGAGTTATTTTACCAGGATCTTAGATCTACTCACATGTATGTTTATTAACACCCTAAATATGAACTTTCTAAAACGATGAAATAAACACGTATAAAGTTTAATAAACCTTACATTGGGTGCAGCGGAATTAAATGACTCCTTCCGTTCAGATCTCTAACCCTTGTATCGTTTCTGTAACAGAGTATTATCAAGATCTGAACCTGGATTTCTTTCTCTGAATCCTTGATGCTGAAACTCCTTAGCTGATGATCTTTCTTCACGATATTCCTCACTATGATTGAGGTATTGCTTGCTGTGTGTGGGCACTACTCTAATCACTAAGGTAATTTCGAAATTCTAAGGAAGAAGAGAGAGAGAGAGTGGAGGCCAAGGTAGAGAGAGAAAAGCTCAGGTTTTCTGATTCAGAAGTGTAATTTTCCTGAAGCCTTCATGTAAAGCCCGCTTAGTTAATTTGGAAATTAGCAGTTGTTTATGTTTATTTATGAAATTATTTATAGCTATTTAAATAATTTATTACTGTTATTTATGTAATTCAGAAATGCATGATTATGTCATCAGTAGCTTTTATATTTTGCATTTCCGGTGTCCGGTATTTTGGAACTCGGCGTTTGGCTCAGTAGAAATCACAACTTAGTATGTTAGTAGTTTGGGGACGGGTTTTAGACATTGGGAATGTCGGGAATGGCCGGGAATTTAGAATTTCCCAAAAATACCCCTTTAGTATGATTTATGTGATTTTATGGTGAAGGGGCAAAATGGTCTTTTTGCCCCATTAGTGTTTTGTCTTTTGTGGCTTTATGAAATGGAAAAATAAATGTTTATTTTTATTATTACATGGCTGAAATAAATGAGTAATGTGATTTATATTCTTCTTTTCTCAAACATTCAACACTTAGTCAAAAAATTAAGAAATTTTCAAAAACACTCAAAGCTCTCTCTTTCTCCCTCTTTTCGGCCAAAGCTTGGGCTGCTAGGGCTGGGATTTTTCTGCCCAAAGCTTGTGATTTTCAACTCATTCTTGTGTAATTCTAGTCAAGGTTTGATCTCTTGTAAATTCCCTTTGTGTTTTCTTGAATTTTAAGTGAAATGGATGAAATGCATGCATGATTTTAGTATATGTTGCTGCTGTGATTTTGTTGTTGATATATGTGATTTAAAGCATGTTAATTGATATTATTTGAGCTATGTTGGAAGCATGTAGGTTAGATTGTTAAAGCTTTGAGTTTTCTTTGCAAAAATGTGATTTTTGGAGGAAATTATAGTGATTCTGTTTCTGTATTGTTGTTGTAGTTTCTAATTGTTTTCAGAGGTGATTTTATGCTAGTTTAAGTAGAATTAAGCTAGTGGAATGCATGTTAGTGGATTTAACCAAGTTTGAGTTTTGGAACTCAAAGCTTGGTCTTTAATGGTGAATTTTGCCTCTGTGTTTTCTGGGTGGTTTTGAGGCCTTAGATTTGTTCTTTGGGGTGTTTAGAACAGGTCTGGAAAGTTTGGTACCAATTGGGGTTGAATTGGTCGAGTTATGAGAATTTTAGTTGGCTGCCTGCGAGGAACCGGAATTCCGGTTGTACATCCGGAATTCCGGATGAGGGTTCTGAATTTTCCAGAACCGGAATTCCGGTTGGGCAACCGGTCTACCGGTTGGGGAAAATTCAGGGACCCTAGTTTTCCTCGTTTTTATGTTTTAGGGGTATTGCCATGCTTTTTATCGATAGGGAAACTTATAGTTCCAAGTTTTAGTCCCCGGGAAGTGATTTAGCGTGTCACTTATAGCGTTGTGATTTTTATGGTTTAGGAGCCAGTAATCCGCCGCTCAGCTTGATTCCGGTCAGGTTGACCGGCACACCCGAAATCTAATCCGTGTAAGATTAGTATAACAGTATGCATATGTAGATTACATGTTTAGCGTGCATGTAGGAAGCCTGCTAGATTACATTAGTTATGTATTTAGGCTTCGAACCATCCAACCCCGTCACGTCGGTACAGCCGGAGTATGACCAAGAATCGGAGTATGACCGGCTCGACCGATCAGCCGACATTTGGTTGGTGGTTCAGTGCTATTGACCTCTCCCGTCGGTACAGGCTGGAGTATGACCAGCAGCCGGAGTATGACCGGTTCGACCGATCAGGAGGATACTTGTCAATAGTACCGTCCCTATGAACGTTCAAAACTCAGTACCATGTTGGACATGGCAGTAGTGGCTCAGTACCATGTTGGACATGGCAGTAGCGGGACTCAGTATCGTGTTGGACACGGCAGTTAGTTATGTATGATATTTTTATGCTTTTCTTACTGAGTCTGTCGACTCACAGTTTACGTTCATGTGTAGGTAAAGGCAAGGCAGTTGCTGATGGACCGTGAGCGAGCTTATGGGATTGTACATGTCGGGGCGGTTAGGCCTGGAGCGTACGATCCTCGGGACAGCAGGGCTGGGATTTTTGTAACTGTCGTTAGACGACTTTTATTTTGATGTAATAGTTAAACAGTTAAACTTTTTGTAAATATTTTTATAATCGGGATCCCGAGTCTTTTGTAATATGTTTTACAAGTTTAATGAAAAAGCAAAATTTTAATTAATCACGTTTTTCCATAAACCTCATTGATTAGCAACGAGCTGCACAGTACGTTTAAAAATCACGTAATACGCCTAAGGTAGTTAGGGTGTTACAATTTGGTATCAGAGCCGCCAGGTTGTCTTCCGAAGATCGTCACGACATGTACAATCATCATAGCAGTTAGCTCGGTTCACGGTTCAGTAAGCCTTTATTGCTTTAGTAGTTTATTTTATTCAGTTATGGAAAAGAAAAGCCTGTTAGGAAGCATGTTAGTAGCCTGATAGTAGAATAGGCGCATGTTTCATTTCTAATTTCCAAATTAAGCGGCATTAGTAAGGTCGCCTTGAATACGACCTGATATGCCAACTCTTGGTTTCGCAGGCGGTTCTAGCTAGATGGACGCCAGGCGGACTACCAGGAGTCAGGGCAACTCCGTAGGGTCGAATCAGGGACAGGGAGCTCAGTTTCCCCCACCTGCCAGGGGCCGAGGTAGAGGTCCCCGAGGCAGGGCTCGTGGCCGGGGTGATGAGAACCCGCCACAGGCTGCCCAGGCTCCCCCAGCCGATCAGGGAGCCCCGAATTGGGAGTTACGGTTTGCGGAGATGCAAGCCCGGATCGAAGAACAAGACCTCGAGATTCAGAGGTTGAGACAGCAGGGTGCTCCTGCAGTTCCTGTGCCCTTAGTTCCAGTGGCACCTGCCCCTGCTGCCCAGGCCGAGATAGTGGTGGCGGCCCATAGATTGGAACCATTGTATGAGCGGTTCCGGAAGCAAGCACCTCCGGTTTTCCTGGGAGGTCCGGACGTGATGAAAGTCGAGCAGTGGCTGACGGTGATTACCAGAATCCTGAATTTCATGGGTGTCACCGGTAACGACAGAGTGGTGTGCGCCACGTTTCAGTTCCAGGAGGACGCCCTGGTATGGTGGGACATGGTGTCTCAGATCCATGACGTCACCACCATGACTTGGGAAAGGTTCCAAGAACTCTTCAACGCAAAGTATTACAATGAGGCGGTCAGAAGCGCCAAGAGGAAAGAGTTCGTTCACCTGACCCAACGGGAGAACATGAGCGTCACTGAGTATACTACTCAGTTTGATCGGTTGGCGAGGTTAGCCTCGGGAATTGTGTCGACTGACTTCAGCAAGAAGGAGAAGTACTTGGACGGGTTGAATCCCAAGATCAGGCATGACCTGATGATCACCACGGACGACAGCACCACCTACGCTCAGATGGTGGAGAAGGCACTGCGAGCTGAGGGCGCAGTGGGGTGTATGTCAGAATCAGCCAGTACTCCGGTGAGTGGCGGAGCTCCTACCCCTCCTGCATCAGGCTATAGCAGGGGGAGTAGTGGTTCGGCCATTGATCAGAGGAAGAGGGCACCCACTGCTTCCGGTGGCTCGGGTCAGAACAAGAGGTTCCGGGGGAACCAGAACAGAGGGAGTCGTCCTGGTGGTAATGAGACCCGATTCTCCTATCCCGAGTGCCCTAGCTGCAAGAGGCATCATCGGGGTGAGTGCAAGGGTCAGGGATGCTTTCATTGTGGCATGCCCGGACACTTCAAGAGGGAATGTTCCCAGCTCCGGCCAGAGGCACCGAGAGCTCCAGCGATACCCACTCCAGCCAGGGTGTTCGCTATCACGCAGGCTGATGCAGATGCCAGCCCATCAGTTGTTACAGGTCAGCTTTTTATTAACAACTCGCTTTATTCAGTGCTGTTTGATTCTGGGGCTACACATTCTTATGTGGCGGCCAGAGTCTTTAGTAAGTTGGGTAGACCCTTTGATAGATATGAATCAGGGTTTGGAACCCTGTTACCTGGCGGAGAATTGGTTATCTCCAATAGGTGGATTAGGTCTATGCCGATCAGGATAGATGGTAGAGAGTTAAGCGCTGTTCTGATAGAGATGAGCTTAGTCGAATTTGATATTATTTTAGGAATGGATTTCCTATCTAAATATTCGGCGAGCATTGACTGTAAAAGGAAGATGGTGGTCTTCCAACCGGAAAGTGAAGAACCGTTTATATTTGTGGGTTCGGTTCAGGGATCTCGGATCCCGGTGATCTCGGCTATGTCAGCGAGAGAATTGTTGCACGGCGGGTGCTTAGGGTTTCTGGCCGTGGTGGTGGACACCACTCGGCCAGACACCATTCGGCCAGAGGACATCAGAGTGGTTCGGGAATTTTTGGACGTCTTTCCCGAAGAACTTCCAGGGTTACCACCTCAGCGGGAGATCGATTTCGTGATTGACTTGGCACCAGGGGTGGATCCGGTTTCCAAAGCCCCGTATAGGATGGCTCCAGCTGAACTTAAGGAATTAAAGATTCAGCTCCAAGGGTTGCTTGACATAGGGTTCATTCGGCCCAGTGTGTCACCCTGGGGAGCCCCGGTTTTGTTCGTCAAGAAGAAGGATGGATCTATGAGGATGTGCATCGACTACAGGGAGTTGAACAAGCTAACGGTGAAGAATAAATACCCATTACCTAGGATCGATGACTTGTTCGATCAGCTTCAGGGGAAGACGGTCTTTTCTAAGATTGATCTCCGTTCGGGTTATCATCAGTTGAGAATCCGAGAGGAGGACATTCCGAAGACGGCTTTCCGCACTAGGTATGGACACTACGAGTTTCTGGTTATGTCATTCGGGCTAACCAATGCTCCTGCAGCATTCATGGACCTGATGAATAGAGTATTCAAGGATTTCCTCGATATCTGTGTGATTGTGTTTATCGACGACATCCTCGTGTACTCTCAGTCAGAAGAGGAGCATGAGTTACATCTTCAGATGGTACTGCAACGACTTCGAGAACATAAGCTCTACGCCAAGTTCAAGAAATGTGAGTTCTGGTTGTCTCAGGTGTCCTTCCTAGGGCACATTGTGAGTAAAGATGGGATCAAGGTGGATCCCGGGAAGATTGAATCCGTCAGGGATTGGCCGAGACCGAAGACAAGTGATGAGATCGAAGCTTCTTGGGATTAGCTGGGTACTACCGTAGGTTCGTGGAGGGGTTCTCCAAAATTTCAATGCCCCTAACCGAGCTTACAAAGAAGAATCAGCGATTTATCTGGTCAGATAAATGCGAAGCTAGTTTTCAGGAGCTGAAACAGAGGTTGATTACTGCTCCGGTACTAGCTTTGCCTTCGGACAAGGAGAAGTTCGTAGTCTACTGTGACGCATCCAAACAGGGTTTGGGGTGCGTATTGATGCAAGCCGATCGTGTTATCGCTTATGCCTCCCGTCAGTTAAAGGATTATGAACAGCGATACCCGACTCATGATTTAGAATTGGCCGCAGTGGTTTTTGCACTGAAGATTTGGCGGCATTACCTTTATGGGGAGAAGTGCGAGATCTATACCGACCATAAAAGTCTCAAGTATTTCTTTACTCAGAAAGATTTGAACATGAGACAAAGGCGTTGGTTGGAATTAGTAAAGGATTATGATTGTGAGATCCTCTATCATCCCGGAAAAGCCAATGTAGTGGCCGATGCCCTGAGCAGAAAGGGTCCCGGGCAAGTAGCTAGCATGGTTCAGATCTCACCCCGTATAGCCGAGGATATGGTTAGATCCAAGCATTGAGTTTGTGGTAGGTCACTTCACAACTTAACGCCGCAATCCGATCCGTTGGAAAGAATAAAAGTCGCTCAGATGACAGATCCGGAGTTAGTGAAGATCCGAGATGAGGTATTGGCTGGTCAAGCCAAAGACTTTTCAGTGTCAGACAGTGGGATGCTTTTGTATAAAGCCAGGGTTTGTGTTCCAAACAGTGCGAAACTTAAAAATGAGATCTTTGAGGAGGCTCATTCTACTCCATATTCTCTGCATCCCGGCACCACCAAGATGTACCAAGATTTGAAACCGTACTTCTGGTGGAGCGGTATGAAGAAGAATTTGGTAGAATTCGTATCGAGATGCCTCACTTGTCAGCAGATCAAGGCTGAACATCAGAGACCAGCACGGTTGTTGCAGCCTCTAACCCTACCAGAATGGAAATGGGAAGATATTACGATGGATTTTGTGGTCGGGTTACCTAGGACCACGGGTATGTATGATTCCATCTGGGTAGTGGTGGATCGATTTACGAAATCTGCTCATTTTCTGCCGGTTAGAACAACATTTACAGTGGATCAGTTGGCAGAGTTATATGTCAGGGAGATAGTGAGACTTCACGGGGTACCGAAGTCTATAGTTTCGGACAGGGATCCGAAATTCACCTCCAAATTTTGGCAAAGTTTGCAACGGGCAATGGGTACGAAGCTAAAATTCAGTACAGCATTCCATCCTCAGACAGATGGTCAGTCCGAAAGGACAATTCAGATATTGGAGGATATGTTGAGAGCCTGTGTTATGGACTTTGAGGGTTCATGGAGTAAATATCTACCGTTAATAGAATTTTCATACAACAACAGTTATCAGAGTACGATAGGGATGGCACCCTATGAACTGTTGTACGGTAGGAAATGTAGATCCCCTATCCACTGGGATGAGACAGGGGAGAGGAAATACCTAGGTCCAGAGTCAGTTCAGCGGACCAATGAGGCAATAGAAAAGATAAAAGCTAGAATGCTTGCCTCACAGAGCAGACAGAAGAGTTACGCAGATCCGAAACGTAGAGATGTTGAGTTCCGAGTAGGGGACCATGTGTTTTTGCGAGTATCTCCGATGAAGGGGATTAAACGTTTCGGGAAAAGAGGCAAGTTATGCCCTAGGTTTACAGGACCTTTCGAGATTCTCGAGAAGATAGGTCAAGTGGCATATCGGTTAGCATTGCCTCCAGCCTTATCAGCAGTGCACAACGTATTCCATGTCTCAATGTTGAGAAAATACGTTTCAGACCCCTCTCATATACTCAGTTATGAGAGTCTTCAGCTTCAGCCAGACATGTCATATGAGGAACAACCAGTGCAGATCCTGGATAGAAAGGATAAAGTCCTTCGGAATAAGACCATAGCATTGGTCAAGGTTCTCTGGAGAAACAGCAAGGTGGAGGAAGCCACCTGGGAGCTAGAGTCAGATATGAGAGCTCAATATCCAGAGTTATTCAGGTTAGATTTCGGGGACGAAATCCTTTTAAGGGGGGAATAGTTGTAAAGCCCGCTTAGTTAATTTGGAAATTAGCAGTTGTTTATGTTTATTTATGAAATTATTTATAGCTATTTAAATAATTTATTACTGTTATTTATGGAATTCAGAAATGCATGATTATGTCATCAGTAGCTTTTATATTTTGCATTTCCGGTGTCCGGTATTTTGGAACTCGGCGTTTGGCTCAGTAGAAATCACAACTTAGTATGTTAGTAGTTTGGGGACGGGTTTTAGACATTGGGAATGTCGGGAATGGCCGGGAATTTAGAATTTCCCAAAAATACCCCTTTAGTATGATTTATGTGATTTTATGGTGAAGGGGCAAAATGGTCTTTTTGCCCCATTAGTGTTTTGTCTTTTGTGGCTTTATGAAATGGAAAAATAAATGTTTATTTTTATTATTACATGGCTGAAATAAATGAGTAATGTGATTTATGTTCTCCTTTTCTCAAACATTCAACACTTAGTCAAAAAATTAAGGAATTTTCAAAAACACTCAAAACTCTCTCTTTCTCCCTCTTTTCGGCCAAAGCTTGGGCTGCTAGGGCTGGGATTTTTCTGCCCAAAGCTTGTGATTTTCAACTCATTCTTGTGTAATTCTAGTCAAGGTTTGATCTCTTGTAAATTCCCTTTGTGTTTTCTTGAATTTTAAGTGAAATGGATGAAATGCATGCATGATTTTAGTATATGTTGCTGCTGTGATTTTGTTGTTGATATATGTGATTTAAAGCATGTTAATTGATATTATTTGAGCTATGTTGGAAGCATGTAGGTTAGATTGTTAAAGCTTTGAGTTTTCTTTGCAAAAATGTGATTTTTGGAGGAAATTATAGTGATTCTGTTTCTGTATTGTTGCTGTAGTTTCTAATTGTTTTCAGAGGTGATTTTATGCTAGTTTAAGTAGAATTAAGCTAGTGGAATGCATGTTAGTGGATTTAACCAAGTTTGAGTTTTGGAACTCAAAGCTTGGTCTTTAATGGTGAATTTTGCCTCTGTGTTTTCTGGGTGGTTTTGAGGCCTTAGATTTGTTCTTTGGGGTGTTTAGAACAGGTCTGGAAAGTTTGGTACCAATTGGGGTTGAATTGGTCGAGTTATGAGAATTTTAGTTGGCTGCCTGCGAGGAACCGGAATTCCGGTTGTACATCCGGAATTCCGGATGAGGGTTCTGAATTTTCCAGAACCGGAATTCCGGTTGGGCAACCGGTCTACCGGTTGGGGAAAATTCAGGGACCCTAGTTTTCCTCGTTTTTATGTTTTAGGGGGTATTGCCATGCTTTTTATCGATAGGGAAACTTTTAGTTCCAAGTTTTAGTCCCCGGGAAGTGATTTAGCGTGTCACTTATAGCGTTGTGATTTTTATGGTTTAGGAGCCAGTAATCCGCCGCTCAGCTTCAGTTCCAGTCAGGTTGACGGCACAATCGAAATCGAATCCAGTGTAAGATTAGTATAACAGTATGCATATGTAGATTACATGTTTAGCGTGCATGTAGGAAGCCTGCTAGATTACATTAGTTATGTATTTAGGCTTCGAACCATCCAACCCTGTCACGTCGGTACAGCCGGAGTATGACCAAGCCGGAGTATGACCGGCTCGACCGATCAGCCGACATTTGGTTGGTGGTTCGGTGCTATTGACCTATCCCGTCGGTACAGGTGGAGTATGACCAAGACGGAGTATGACCGGTTCGACCGATCAGGAGGATACTTGTCAATAGTACCGTCCCTATGAACGTTCAAAACTCGCACCATGTTGGACATGGCAAGAAGTGGCTCGCACCATGTTGGACATGGCAGTAGCGGGACTCAGTATCGTGTTGGACACGGCAGTTAGTTATGTATGATATTTTTATGCTTTTCTTACTGAGTCTGTCGACTCACAGTTTATATTCATGTGTAGGTAAAGGCAAGGCTATAGCTGATGGACCGTGAGCGAGCTTATGAGATTGTACATGTCGGGGCGGTTAGGCCTGGAGCGTACGATCCTCGGGACAGCAAGGCTGGGATTTTTGTAACTGTCGTTAGACGACTTTTATTTTGATGTAATAGTTAAACAGTTAAACTTTTTGTAAATATTTTTATAATCGGGATCCCGAGTCTTTTGTAATATGTTTTACAAGTTTAATCAAAAAGCAAAATTTTAATTAATCACGTTTTTCCATAAACCTCGTTGATTAGCAACGAGCTGCACAGTACGTTTAAAAATCACGTAATACGCCTAAGGTAGTTAGGGTGTTACACTTCACTATCTATTTATAGCATTCCACTAGGGTTAGGTTTGAATTATTTGGCATTAAAATAATGAAAATATCAGTTTAAAATGCCTACAAAAGTGGCCGGCCATGGCTTGATGGATTTGGGCCTTGCTTTTTGCAATTTTACAATTTTAACACTTTTGTATCTGATTTTCTCAAAAATGCCAATTTTCTAATTCAACCATTTAAATGCCAATTCTAACTATTTAATAACTATAAATAATTATTAAATAATATTGTCATTTATCATATTTATTAATTGAACCGTACAAAGTATCATAATTAAGAAATATGCCCCTATTAACTCTTTCTTTACAATTTCGCCCTTAGTGAAAATTTCACAAATAGACATTGTCTAATTTGTGAATTATAATTGATTAATCAAAACCAATTACATGAGTCTTACAAACAATATTATCTCAACTAGTGCGGGGACCATGGGTCTATATAACCGAGCTTCCAATAAGTAGATCAAGAATTTAGCACTAAAATTCACTAACTTATTAATTCTTTGTGGAATCCATGCATAGAACTTAGAATTGCACTCTCAGTATATAGAATGCTCTATATGTTCCACCATATAGACGCATCATTAGTTATCCATTGTTATAATCCTAATTTGATCAATGATCCTCTATATGAATGATCTACACTGTAAAGGGATAAGATTACCGTAACACCGTACTATGTATTTTATCCTTAAAACACTTGACCCCGTATAAATGATATTTCAGCTTATGTGAAATGAGTACTCCACCATTTATGTTCGTTTGGTCAAGCTCGAAGGAGATCATCCTTTGCTTACTATTCGCCTGATAGAAGCTATAGATTCCATGTTTATGCTAGCGCCCCAACTCAATTGCACTACCGTGTTCCCAAAATGTACGTATCACCCTGACCTAAAAGTAGGCTTAACTAACAAATCAAAGAACACGAATAGCCTTTCAAGATTGAGCCTAATCATAACAGGATTAAGAACATTTGATCTAAGATCAACTTGGCGATATTGACTTGAATAGATTTTACGGTAAGTTTAATTAAATCTAAGTCAAAGTTCAATATCGGTACCTTCCGATGCATACTCCATGCATCCCACCTGAGCTTTACTTTAACCAATGTTCTGGAAAGAACATAGCATTTCTTCAAATGCAAGTAAACTCTTGTTGTAGATTATCATATCAGTAAAACCCTGTGTCTGATAAATCTAGGAAACTTTATTCACATACTCATGTTTACTTTCCAATGTGATGACAGCACAATAAACATGATCAAGTATGTGAAAAGAGTTTAAGATGAATTTATAAATCAAATAGACAAGCAATTGATAAAGTGAACCAAAACATACACAAATTAATGAAAAATACTTTTGTTTCTTTATTGATGTTGAATAAAATAGATTACATTGAAATGGAGTTTTATTTAAGGCATAAAACCTAACAAACTCCCACTTGCACTAATATAAAACTAATTAGTACATATCAATTAATCCTAAATTCTGACGGTGCTTTTCAAAGGCTGTCACGACCAGGACTTTGGTAAATGGATCAGCTAGGTTGTCCTCTGTGTCAACTTTCTCAACTAGTACATCCCCTCTTGCCACGTATTCTCTTATAATGTGATACTTGCTTTCAATGTGTTTGCTTCTCTTGTGGCTTCGAGGTTCTTTACTGTTTGCTATTGCTCCATTGTTATCACAAAGTAAGACCAGAGGCTTCTCCATTCCAGGAATGACACCTATACTGGTGAAGAACTTTCTTAGCCAGACAAGTTCTTTAGCAAATTCTACTGAGCCTATGTATTCAGCTTTCATAGTTGAGTCCGATATCGCAGTTTGTTTAGCACTTCTCCAAACCACTGCTCCACCCCCAAGAGTAAACACCATCCCAGATGTAGATATCCAGTCTTCAAGACTTGCCTGGAAATCTGAATCAGTGTAGCCTATGGGATTTAAAGCACCACCCTTGTAGACGAACACAAGATTCCTTGTACTCTTCAAGTATTTCAGAATATACTTAAATGTATTCCAATGTTCATGACCTGGATTAGACTGGTACTTGCTCACAATTCCAACTGCATAGCAGATGTCAGGTCTAGTGCATAGCATTGCATACATTAGACTTCCAACTGCAGAGGCATAGGGAATTTTCGCCATGTCCTCTATCTCTTGATAGACGAATACCATATGTAGAAGGCATGTTTGCCCCATTGGTGTTGTTCATGGAGAATCTCTCTAAGACTTTGTCTATGTAGGTTGTTTGAGAGAGAGCAAGAGATCTGTTCTTCCGGTTTCTAATAATCTGAATACCAAGAACATAGGCTGCTTCACCCAAATCTTTCATATCGAATTGAGTGTTGAGGAATTCCTTGATGTGACTCAGTTTCTTGACATTGTTTCCAATAATCAAAATGTCATCAATATAAAGGACCAGGAATACTACTATTTATTATGGGTGTGGGTTCGCGTCTTAGGTCATGGTCTAGGTGGGGTGCGAATCCCAAGTTCCAATCCCGATCTGAGTCTTGATTCAGTTATGGGTCTAAGTCCTTGGTTCTGATCTTTGTCTGGGTTCGAGTTTGGGTCCGGGTCCGGGTCTAGCTTTGAGTCTGATTTTACGTGTGGGTTTGATTTCGGGTCTGAATCTGTGTCCGGGTTTGTGTCCAGGTCTCGACCCCGATCTGGGTCTAGGTTCGGGTACAGGTCCATGTTGGGGTCCCGAGAGCGGGTCCAAGTTTGTGTCTGGGTCGGGATCTCAGTCAAGATCCAGGTCCAGCATTTCAATCCTAGTCTGGGTCTTGGTCCGAGTCAAGGTTCGTATCCCGATCCCTCTCTAGGTCCAAGTCTGTTTAGGATCGGGTCCCCGATTTAGGTCCCAGGCCGGGTCTCAGTTCCGGTCTGGGTATGTGTTCGGTTCTAGGTCTGGGTCTGGGTCCTGCTCACGGTCCTAGTCTTTAACTAGGGTCCTGGTTCGGCGATTCTTGTTTAGGTTCTAATTTTGGGTCCCAGGTTTAGGTCTGGGTTTGGGTTTGATTCTTTGTCTGGGTTCTAGTCGTAATCTGAGTCCTAGATCTAGACACCGAATACTAGTCTGTTCCAGGACCCGTTACCCAAATCCCGAGTAAGGATCTGGATCACTGTCAAGGGTCTCGGTTTTGTTCTGGTTCAGGTCCTAGGTCCCATTTCTGAATTTGGGTTCGGGATCGAGACTAGGGTGCGGTTCTAGGTCCCCACCCTTGCTCTGCGTCCCTAGTCTGGTTCCATGTTTGGGTCTGATTCAGGTTCGAGTTCGGGTCCCAAGTCCAAGTTTGGGTTGGGATGCGGGTCCGGCTCCCAATTCGGCTCTAGGTCAGATTTGGAGTCCGGGTCCTGGTCCGGTTACGGTTCTGGATCTAGGTCTAATTTCAGTTATGATTCCAAGTCCAAGTCCTAGTTCTAGTCGCGGTCAACTTCTAGTATTGGTTCCAATTTTCTGGTCACAGGCTACGGGTTCGGGTCAACTTTTGTGTTTGGCACTGGGTTCAGGTCCGGGTGTGGGTTTGGGTCCTTGTCAGGGTTTGGGTCTAGGACCGGGTCCCAAATCCAAACACCGACTACGCGTTTTGTCCAAGCCCAGGGTCCAAATCTGAATCCCAATCTCAGGTCGTAGTCTACTTCCATTTCTAAATCCGGGTCAAGAGCTGGGTCCTAGGTTCAAGTTCGGGTCTGGGTCGGGTACTAGTTCCCGGTCCTAGTTCTATTTCGTAGGTCGCTATACTAATTCAGGGTGCATGTCCAGGTTATTGTGTGGGTTGGGGTCCCGGTCTAGGTTTGGGTTCGAGTCCTAGTCTCGGTTTGGGTTTAGGTCTCTGTTTGGGTTTTGATCAAGGTTCGGGTTTGGGTTTAGGTCCTGGTCCTGGTCTTAGTCCTAGTTCCGTTCTATTTCCATTTGCCATTTTGAGTTCGAGTTTGGGTTTGAGTTCGGGCTCGAGTTCGAGTCCTGGTCTGAGTTTGGGTCTGAGTTTGGATTTCAGTCTAGGTCCAGAGCAGGCTCCGGGTGTGGGTTCACGTCCTGCGTCTTGGTCTAGGTTGGGTGCGAGTCCCAAGTTCCAATCCCGATCTGAGTCTCGATTCAGTTCTTGATCTATGTCCTTGGTTCTCATCTTGGTCTGGGTTCGAGTTTGGGTCCAGGTCCGGTTCTAGCTTTGGGTCTGATTCTAGGTGTGGGTTTGAGTTCCTGTCCAAGTCTGTGTCCGGGTTTGTGCCCAAGTCTGTGTTTGGGATCGTGTCCCAGATTTAGGTCCAGGTCTTTATCTCAGTTCCGGTCTGGGTACAAGACCGTGTCCAAGCTTGAGTTCCAGTCTCAGTTTGGGTCTGTGGCTAGGTCTGTGTTCGGTTCTAGGTCTGGGTCCGGGTCCTGGTCACGGTCCTAGTCTTGTTCCATCGTCCTGGTTCGGCGATTCTTAATCAGGTTCTAATTTTGGGTCCCAGGTCTAGGTCTGGGTTCAGGTTTTGTTCTTCTTCTGCATTCTGGTCCTAGTCTAAGTCCTAGATCTAGACACAGACTACTGGTCTATTCCAAGCCCCGTTACCTGAATCCCGAGTCAAGATCTGGATCACTGTCACAAGTCTCGGTCTTGTTCTAGTTTAGGACCCAGGCCCCATTTCTGAGTTTGGGTTCGGGATCGAGACTAGGTTGCGCTTCTAGGTCCTGACCCTTGTTTTGTGTCCCTAATTTTGTTCAATGTTTGGGTCTGAGTTCAGGTTTGGGTTCTGGTCTGAGTTCAGGTTCGGGTTCGGGTCTCGAGTCCAGGTTGGGGTTGGGATCCGGGTCAGGCTCCCAATTCAGGTTTAGGACTGATTTGGAGTCCGGGTCCTGGTCCGGTTACGGTTCTAGATCTAGGTCCAATTTCAGTTATGATTCCAAGTCCAAGTCCTAGTTCTAGTCTTGGTCAACTTCCATTTTTGGTTCCAATTTTGGGTCACACGGTATGGGTTCAGGTCCACTTTTGGGTTTGGGATTGGGTTCAGGTCCGGGTGTGGGTAGGGGTCCTTGTCAGGGTCCGGGTGCAGGGTAGGGTCACAAATCCAGACACCGACTACGGGTTTTGTCCAAGCCCTGGGTCTAGATCTGGTTCCCAATCTCAGGTCACTGTCTATTTCCATTTCTTGTGCCAGGTCGCGAGCTGGGTCCTAGGTTCAAGTTCGGGTCTGGGTCGGGTACTAGGTCCTGATCCTAGTTCTGTTTCCTAGAACCCTATCCTAATTCTGGGTACAGCTCCCAGTTATTGTGTGGGTTTGGGTCCCGTTCCAGGTTTGGTTTTGAGTCCTAGTGTCGGTTCGGGTTTAGGTCTCTGTCTGGGTTTTATCTGGGTTAGGGTTTGGGTTTAGGTCCTGGTCCTGGTCCTAGTCCTAGTTCGTTTCTAGTTCCATTTGCGATTCTAAGTTCGAGTTTGGGTTTGAGTTCGCGTCGGATTTTGAGTCCTAGTCTGAGTTTGGGTTCGGGTCCCGATTTTAGTCTAGGTCCAGATCAGGCTCCGGGTGTGGGTTCGCGTCCTGGGTCCTGGTCTAGGTTGGGTGGGAGTCCCAATTTCCAATGCTGATCTGAGTCTGGATTCAGTTCCGGGTCTAACTCCTTGGTTCTGATCTTGGTCTACGTTCGAGTTTGGGTTCGGGTCCGGGTCTAGCTTTGGGTCTGATTCTAGGTGTGGGTTCGAGTTTGGGTCCGAGTGTGTGTCCCAGTTTGTGTCCAGGTCTTGATCCCGATCTGGGTCTAGGTTCGGGTCCAGGTCCAAGTTGGGGTCCACAGTGCGTATCAGTTTGTATCAGGGTCAGGATCTCGAATCAGATCTAGGTCCAGCATTTCGATCCCAGTCTGGGTCTTGGTCCGAGTCCAGGTTCCTATCCGGATCCTTATCTAGGTCCAAGTCTGTGTTTGGGATCGTGTCCCAGATTTAGGTCCAGGTCCTAGTCTCAGTTCCGATCTGGGTACACGACCATGTCCGCGCCTGAGTTCTAGTCTCAATTTGGGTCTGAGGCTAGGTCTGTGTTCGGTTCTAGGTCTGGGTCCGGGTCCTAGTCACGGTCCTAGTCTTGTTCTAGGGTCCTAGTTCGGTGATTCTTGTTCTGGTTTTAATTTTGGGTCCCATGTCTAGGTCAGGGTTCGAGTTTGGTTGTTCGTCTGGGTTTGTGTCCTAGTCTGAGTGCCAGATCTAGACACCAACTACTGGTCTGTTCCAGGCCCCGTTACCCAAATCGTAAGTCAAGATCTGGATCACTTTCCTAGGTCTCGGTATGGTTCTGGTTCATATCCCAGGTCCCATTTCAGAGTTTGGGTTTGGGATCGAGACTGGGGTGCGGTTCTAGGTCCCGACCCTAGTTCTGTGCCCCTAGTCTGGTTCCATGTTTGGGTCTGAGTTCAGGTTCCGGTTTGGGTCCCGAGTCAATGTCTGGGTGGGGATCCAGTTTCGGCTCCCAATTCGGGTCTAGGTCGGATTTGGAGTCTGGGTCCTTGTCCTGTTACGGTTGTGGATCAAGGTCCAATTTCAATTATGATTCCAAGTCCATGTCCTAGTTCCAGTACCGGTCCACTTTCGGTTTTGGTTCCAATATAGGGTCGCAGGGTACGGGTTTGGGTCCACTTTTGGGTTTGGCACTAGTTTCAGGTCCGGGTGGGGGTTCGAGTCCGTGTGGGCTGGGTCCCAAATCCAAACACCGACTACGCATTTTGTCCAAGCCCAGGGTCCAGATCTGAATCCCAATCTCAGGTCGTAGTCTACTTCCATTTCTAAAGCCGGGTCACGAGCTAGGTCCTAGGTTCAAGTTTGGGTCTGGGTCGGGTACTAGGTCCCGATCCTAGTTTTGTTTCATAGGTCCCTATCCTGATTCTGGGTAAAGGTCCCGGTTATTGTGTGGGTTTGAGTCACGGTCTAGGTTCGGGTTCGAGTCCTAGTCTCGGTTTGGGTTTAGGTCCTGGTCCTGGTCCTAGTCCTAGTTCGGTTCTAGTTCCATTTGTGATTCTCAGTTCGATTTTGGGTTTGAGTTCAGGTCGGAGTTCGAGTCTTGGTCTGAGTTTGGGTTCGAATTCAAATTTTTGTCTACGTCCAGATCAGGCTCCAGGTGTGTGTCCACGTCCTTGATCTTGGTCTAGTTGGGTGCGAGTCCCAAGTTCCATTCCCGATCTGAGTCTGGATTCAGTTCTGGGTATATGTCCTTGGTTCAGATCTTTGTCTGGTTCGTGTTTGGGTCTTGGTCCGGGTCTAGCTTTGTCTCTGATTCCAGGTGTTGGTTTGAGTTCAGGTTCGAGTCCGTGTCACGGATTGTGTCCAGGTTTGGACCCCGATCTGGGTCTAGGTTCAGGACCAGGTCCAAGTTGGGGTCCCGACTGCGGGTCCAAGTTTGGGTCTGGGTTAAGATCTCGGTCCAGATCTAGTTCCAGCATTTCGATCCCCGTCTTGGTCTCGGTCCAAGTCCACGTTCGTATCCGGATCCCTATCTAGGTCCAAGTCTGTGTTTGGGATCGGGTCCCAGATTTAGGTAAAAGTCTGGGTCTCAGTTCTGGTCCGGGTACACGACCATGTTCGAGCCCGAGTTCCAGTCTTAGTTATGGTATGAGGCTACGTCTGTGTTCGATTCTAGGTCTGGGTCGGGGTCCTGGTCACGGTCCTAGTCTTGTTCTAGGGTCTTGGTTCGGCGATTCTTGTTAAGGTTCTAATTTTGGGTCCTAGGTCTAGGTCTGGGCTCGGGTTTGGTCCTTCGTCTGGGTTCTGGTCCTAGTCTAAGTCCCAGATCTAGACACCGACTAATGGTCTGTTCCAAGCCCCGTTACCCGAATCCCGAGTCAAGATCTGGATCACTGTCATGGTTCTCGATCTTGTTCTGGTTCAGGTCCCAGGTCCCATTTCTGAGTTTGGGTTCGGGATCGAGACTGGGGTGTGGTTCTACGTCCCGACCCTAGTTCTGTGTCCCTAGTCTGGTTCCATGTTTGGGTCTGTGTTCGGGTTCGGGTTCGGGTCTCGAGTCCAGGTTTGGGTTGGGATCCGGGTCCGGCTCCCAATTCGGGTCTGTGTCTTACTTGGTGTCCGGTTACGGTTCTTAAACTATGTCCAATTTAGTTATGATTCCAAGTCCAAATCCTAGTTCCAGTCCCGGTCAACTTCTGATTTAGGTTCCAATTTTGGATCACAAGGTACGGGTTCGGGTCCACTTTTGGGTTTGGGACTGGGTTCAGGTCCTGGTGTGGGTTTGGGTCCTTGTCAGGGTTCCAGTCCAGGGATTGGTCTCAAATCTAGACACCGACTACGGGTTTTGATCTGGCTTCGGGTTTGGGTTTAGGTCCTAGTCCTGGTCCTAGTCCTAGTTCGGTTCTAGTTCCATTTGTGATTCTGAGTTCGAGTTTGTGTTTGTGTTCCGATCGGAGTTCAAGTCCTGGTCTGAGTTTTGGTTCGGGTGTGGGTTCGTGTCTTGGGTCTTGGTCTAGGTTGGGTGCGAGTCCCAAGTTCCAATCCCGATCTTAGTGAGGATTCAGTTCTGGGTATAAGTCCTTGGTTTAGATCTTGGTCTGGGTTCGGGTTCGAGTCCCAAGTTACAATCCTGATATGAGTCTCGATTCATTTCTGGATCTAAGTCCTTGGTTCCGATCCTGGTCTGGCTTCGAGTTTGGGTACGGGTCTTGGTCTAGTTTGTGGTCTAATTCTAGGTGTTGTTTTGAGTTCGGGTATGAATCTGTGTCCGGGTTTGTGTCCATGTCTTGACCCCGATCTGGGTCTAGGGTCAGGTCCAGGTCCAAGTTGGGGTCCCGAGTGCGGGTCCCAGTTTGTGTCTGGGTCAGGATCTCGGTCCAGATCTAGGTCCAGCATTTCGATCCCAATTCGGGTTTGGTTCTTCATCTGCATTTTGGTCCTAGTCTGACTCCTAGATCTAGACACAGACTACTTGTTTGTTCCACGCCCCGTTACCCGAATCCCGAGTCCAGATCTGGAACACTGTCACGGGTGTCGGTCTTGTTGTGGTTCAGGTCCCATGTCCCATTTCTTAGTTTGGGTTCGGGATCGAGACTGGGTTGCGGTTCTAGGTCTCGACCCTTGTTCTGTGTCCCTAGTCTGGTTCCATGTTTTTGTCTGAGTTCAGGTTCGTGTTCGGGTCCCGAGTCCAGGTTTGTGTTGGGATCTGGGTCCGGGTCCCGATTTGGGTCTATGTCAGATTTGGATTCCAGGTCCTGGTCCGGTTACGGTTCTAGATCTATGTCCAATTTCAATTATGATTCCAAGTCCAAGTCATAGTTCCAGTCCCGGTCAACTTCCTGTTTTGGTTCCAATTTTGGGTCATAGGGTACGGGTTCGGGTCCTTTTTTGGGACTGGGTTCAGGTGCGGGTGTGGTTTGGGTCCTTGTCAGGGTTCTGGTCCAGTGCTAGGTCCCAAATCCAAACACCGACTATGAATTTGTCCAAGCGCTGGGTCTAGATCAAGATCCCAATCTCGGGTAACGAGCTTGGTCCTAGGTTCAAGTTCGGGTTTGGGTCGGGTACTAGGTCCCGGTCCTAGTTCTATTTCCCACTTCCCTATCCTGATTCTGGGTCCAGGTCCAGGTTATTGTGTGGATTTGGGTCCCGGTCTAGGTTCGCGTTCGAGTCCTAGTCTCAGTTCGGGTTTAGGTCTCTGTTTGAGTTTCATTCTGGGTTCGGGTTTCAGTTTAGGTCCTAGTCCTGGTCCTAGTCCTAGTTTGGTTCTAGTTCAAATTGCGATTCTAAGTTTCAGTTCGTCTCGGAGTTTGAGTCCTGGTCTGAGTTTGGGTTCAGGTCTGGATTTCAGTCTAGGTTCAGATTAGGCTCCGGGTGTGGATTCGTGTCATGGGTCTTGGTATAGGTTGGGTGCGAGTACAAAGTTCCAATCCCGATCTGAGTCTAGATTTAGTTCTGGGTCTAAGTCCTTGGTTCTGATCCTGATCTGTGTTCGAGTTTGGGTCAGGGTCCGGGTCTAGCTTTGGGTCTGATTCTAGGTGTGGTTTTGAGTTCGGGTATGAATCTGTGTCTGGGTTTGTGTCCAGGTCTGGACCCCGATCTGGGTCTAGTTTCAGGTCCATGTACAAGTTAGGGTCGCGAGTGCGGGTCCATGTTTGGGTTTGAGTTCGGCTCGGAGTTCGAGTCCTGGTTTGAGTTTGGGTTCAGGTCTGGATTTCAGTCTAGGTTCAAATCAGGCTCCGGGTGTGGATTCGTGTCATGGGTCTTGGTATAGGTTGGGTGTGAGTCCAAAGTTCCATTCCCGATCTGAGTCTAGATTTAGTTCTGGGTCTAAGTCCTTGGTTCTGATCCCTGTTTGCGTTCGAGTTTGGGTCAAGGTCCGGGTCTAGCTTTGGGTCTGATTCTAGATGTGTTTTTGAGTTCGGGTATGAATCTGTGTCCGGGTTTGTGTCCAGGTCTCGACCCCGATCTGGGTCTAGTTTCGGGTGCATGTCCAAGTTGGGGTCGCGAGTGCGGGTCCAAGTTTGGGTCTGGGTCAGGATCTCGGTCGAGATCTTGGTCCAGCATTTCGATCCCAGTTTGGGTCTTAGTCCAAGTCCACGTTCGTATCCGGAACCCTATCTAGGTACAAGTCTGTGTTTGTGAACGGGTCCCAGATTTAGGTCAAGGTCTGGGTCTCAGTTCTAGTCTTGGTACACGTCCGTGTCTGGGCCCGAGTTCCTCTCTTAGTTTCTGTCTGAGGCTAGGTCATTGTTCTGTACTAGGTCCGGGTCCAGGTCCTGGTCACGGTCTTATTCTTGTTCTAGGGTCTTGGTTCGGCGATTCTTGTTCAAGTTCTAATTTTTGGTCCCAGGTCTAGGTCTGGGTTTGGGTTTGGTTCTTCGTCTGGGTTCCGGTCCTAGTCTAAGTACCAGATCTAGACACGGACTACTGGTCTATTCCAGGCCCCGTTACTTGAATCCCGAGTTAACATCAGGATCACTGTCACTTGTCTCGGTCTTGTTCTGGTTCAGGTCCCAGGTCCCATTTCTGAGTTTGGGGTCGGGATCGAGACTGGGGTACGGTTCTAGGTCTCGACCCTGGTTCAGTGTTCCTAGTCTGGTTCCATGTTTGGGTCTGAGTTCAGGTTCTTGTTCGGGTCCCGAGTCTAAGTTTGGGTTGGGATCAAGGTCCGGCTCCCAATTCGGGTCTAGGTCTGATTTGGAGTCCCGGTCCTGGTCCGGTTACGGTTCTTGATCTATGTCAAATTTCCATTATGATTCCAAGTCCAAGTCCTAGTTCCAGTCTCGGTCAACTTCCTGTTTTTGTTCCAATTTTTGGTCACAGGGTACTTGTTCGAGTCCACTTTTGGGTTTGGGACTAGGTTCAGGTCTGGGTGTGGGTTTGGGTCCTTGTCAGGGTTCGGGTCAAGGACTGGATCCCAAATCCAAATTTTGGGTTTGGGTTCGGGTCCAGATTTTAGTCAAGGACTGGTTCAGGTCCCAGGTCCCATTTCTGAGTTTGGGTTCGGGTCCAGATTTTAGTCTAGGTGGAGATCAGGCTCTAGGTGTGGGTTCGCGTCCTGGGTCTTGCTCTAGGTTGGGTGCGAGTCCCAAGTTCCAATCCCGATATGAGTCTGGATTCAGTTCTAGGTCTAAGTCCCTTGTTCTGATCCTGGTCTGGGTTCGAGTTTGGGTTTGGGTCCGGGTCTAGCTTTGGGTCTGATTCTAGGTGTTTGTTTGAATTCGGGTCCGAGTTTGTGTTTTGGTTTGTGTCCAGGTCTGGACCCCGATCTGGGTCTAGGCTCTGGTCCAAGTCCAAGTGTTGCGATATTTATTAATTACTACGCAAGTGCACGCAATCAAGTAGTATACTCACGCAAGTGAGGTCAAACCACATGGAATTGGATTACTTACTACTAAACTATACTTATAATTCTATTTGGCAAATCAAAAGTATTTATGATTGAAAAAGGAAGAAAGAAATTCAAGAAACTTAATCCTGGTCCTAGTCCTAGTTTGGTTCTAGTTGCATTTGCGATTTTGAGTTCGAGTTTGGGTTTGAGTTGGGGTCAGTGTTTGAGTCTTGGTCTGAGTTTGGGTTCCAGTCTCAATTTCAGTCTAGGTCCAAATCAGGCTCCGGGAGTGGGTTCGCATCCTGGGTCTTGGTCTAGGTTGGGTCCGAGTCCCAAGTTCCAATCCCGATCTGAGTCTGCATTCAGTTCTGGGTCTAAGTCCTTGGTTCTGATCCTGGTCTGGGGGTCGAGTTAGGGTCCGGGTCTGGGTCTAGCTTCGGGTCTGATTCTAGGTGTGGGTTTGAGTTCGGGTCCAATTCTGAGTCTGGGTTTGTGTCTAGTTCTAGACCCCGATCTGGGTCTAGGTTCGGGTCTAGGTCTAAGTTGGGGTCCCGAGTGCGGGTCAAGGTTTGGGTCTAGGTCAGGATCTCAGTCCAGATCTAGGTCTAGCATTTCGATCCCAGTCTGGGTCTTTGCCCGAGTCCAGGTTCTTATCCGGATCTCTATCTAGGTCCAAGTTTGTGTTTGGGATCGGGTCCCAGATTTAGGTTCAGGTCCAGATCTATGTTATGGTCTGGGGACACGACCGTTTCTTGGCCCGAGTTCCAGTCTCAATTTGGGTCTGAGGCTAGGTCTGTGTTCAATTCTACGTCTAGGTCCGGGTCTTGCTCACGGTCCTAGTCTTGTTCTAGGGTCCTGGTTCGGCGATTCGTATTCAGGTTCTAATTATGGGTCCCAGGTCTAGGTTTGGGTTTCGATTTGGTTCTTCGTCTGGGTTCTGGTCCTAGTCTGAGTCACAGATGTAGACCCCGACTACTAGTCTGTTCCAGGCCCCGTTACCCGAATCCCGAGTCAAGATCTGGATCACTGTCACGGCTCTCGGTCTGGTTCTGGTGTAGGTCCCATGTCCCATTTCTGAGTTTGGGTTCGGGATCGAGACTGGGGTGCGGTTCTAGGTCTCGACCCTAGTTCTGTGTCCCTAGTCTGTTCCATGTTTTGGTCTGAGTTCAGGTTCGGGTTCGGCTCCCGAGTCCAGGTTTGGGTTGGGATCCGGGTCCGGCTACCAATTCGGGCATAGGTCTTATTTGGAGTCCGGTCTTAGTCCGGTTACGGTTCTAGATCTAGGTCCAATTTCAGTTATGATTCCAAGTCCAAGTCCTACATCCAGTCCCGGTCAACTTCCGGTTTTTGTTCCAATTTTGGGTCACCAGGTACGGGTTCGCGTCCACTTTTGGGTTTGGAACTGGGTTCAGGTCTGGGTGTGGGTTCGGGTCCTCGTCAGGGTTCGGGTGTAGGGTTGGGTCCCAAATCCAGACACCGACTACGCGTTTTATCCAATCTCTGGTTTCAGTTTCGAATCCCAATCTCAAGTCCGAGCCTGGTTCCTTTTCTTGTGCTGGGTCACGAGCTGGGTCCTAAATTCAAGTTCGGCTTTGGGTCGGTACTAGGTCCAAGTCCTAGTTTTGTTTCCCAGGTCCCTATCCTAATTCTGGGTCCAAGTCTCCGTTATTATATGGGTTTGGGTCCCGGTCAAGGTTCAAGTTCGAGTCCCGAGTCCAGGTTTGGGTTGGGATCCGGGTCCGGCTCCCAATTCGCGTCTAGGTCTGATTTGGAGTCCAGGTCCTTGTCCGGTTATGGTTCTAGATCTAGGTCCAATTTTAGTTATGATTCCATGTCAAAGTCCTAGTTCCAGTCCCAGTTAACTTTCGGTTTTGGTTCCAATTTTCGGTCACAGGGTACGGGTTCGGGTCCATCTTTGGGTTTGGGCTTGGGTTGAGCTCCGGGTGTGGGTTCGGTTCTTTGTGAGGCTTCGGGTCCAAGGCTGGGTCCTAAATCCAGACTCTAACTACAGATTTTGTCCAAGCCTTGGGTCTAGATCCGGATCCCAATCTCGGGTCCCAGTCTTGTTCCATTTCTTGTGCCGGGTCACGAGCTGGGTCCTAGGTTCAAGTTTAGGTCTTGGTGGGGTACTAGGTCCCGTTCCTAGTTCTGTTTCCCAGGTCCCTATCCTGATTCTTGGTCAAGGTCCTGGTTATTGTGTGGGTTTGGGTCCTGGTCTAGGTTCGGGTTCGGGTTCCAGTCCTACTCTCGATTTGGGTTTAGGTCTCTGTCTCAGTTTTGATATAGGTTCGCTTTTTGGTTTAGTTCCTGGTCCAAGTCCTACTTCTAGTTCGGTTCTAGTTCCATTTGCAATTCTTAGTTCCAGTTTGGGTTTGAGTTCGGGTTAGAGTTCGAGTCTTAGTCTGAGTTTGGGTTCCGGTCCGGATTTCATTCTAGGTCCAAATCAGGCTTCGGGTATGGGTTCGCGTCCTGGGTCTTGGTATCGGTTGGGTACGAGTCCCAAGTTCCAATCGCGATCTGAGTCTGGATTCTGTTCTGGGTCTAAGTCCTTGGTTCTTATCCTGGTGTGGGTTCGAGTTTGGGTCCGGGTCCAGGTCTAGTTTTGGGTCTGATTCTAGGTGTGGGTTTGAGTTCGTGTCTGAGTCTGTGTTCGGGTTTGTGTGAAGGTCTGGACCACGATCTGGGTCTAGAATTGAGTCCAGGTCCGAGTTCGGGTCCAACTTTGGGTCTGCGTCAGGATACCGGTCCAGATCTAGGTCTAGCATTTCGGTCCCAGTCTGGGTCTTTGTCCCAGTCCACGTTCGTATCCGAATCTCTATCTAGGTCCAAGTCTGTGTTTGGGATCGGGTCCAAGATTTAGTTCCAGGTCCGGGTCTTAGTTCTGGTCTGGGTACTGGTCTGTGTTCAGTTCTAAGTCTGGGTCCGGGTCCTTGTCACGGTCCTAGTCTTGTGCTAGGGTCCTGGTTCGGCGATTCTTTTTCAGGTTCTAATTTTGGGTCCCAAGTCTAGGTCTAGATTCGAGTTTGGTTCTTCGTTTGGGTTCAGGTCCTAGTTTGAGTACCAGATCTAGACACCGACAACTGGTCTTTTCAAGGCCCCGTTACCCGAATCCTGAGTCAAGATCTGGATCACTGTCACGGGTCTCGGTCTGGTTCTGGTTCAAGTCCCCGGTCCCATTTCTGTGTTTGGGTTCGGGTTTGGGTCCCGACCCTGGCTCTGTGTCCCTAATCTAGTTCCATGTTTGGGTCTGAGTTCAGGTTCAGGTTTGGGTCCCGAGTCCAGGTTTGGGTTGGGATCTGGGTCCGGCTCCCAATTCGGGTATAGGTCTGATTTGGAGTACGAGTCCTAGTCCGGTTACAGTTCTTAATCCAGGTCCAATTTTAGTTATTATTCCAAGTCAAACTCCTAGTTCCAGTCTTGGTCAACTTTTGTTTTGGTTCCAATTTTAGGTCACAAGGTATGGGTTTGGGTCCACTTTTGGGTTTGGGACTGGGTTCAGGTCCGAGTGTGGGTTTTTGTCCTCATCAGGGTTCGGGTCCAGGGCTTGGTCCCAAATCCAAACACCGACTACGGGTTTGTCCAAGCCCTGGCTCCAGATCTGGATCCCAATCTCTAGTCCCAATTTGGTTCCATTTTTGGTGCCTGCTCACGAGCTGGGTCCTATGTTCAAGTTCGGGTTTGGGTCGGGTACTCGGTCTCGGTCCTAGTTCTATTTCCCAGGTCCCTTTCCTAATTCTGGCTCTAGGTCACCCGGTTATTGTGTGGGTTTGGATCCCGGTCTAGGTTAAGTTTCGAGTCTTAGTCTCGGTTAAGGCCTAGGTCTCTATCTGGGTTTTTATTTGGGTTCTGGTTTGGGTTTAGGTCCTAGTTCCTGGTCCTTGTCCTAGTCTTAGTTCGGTTCTAGTTCCATTTGCGATTCAGAGTTGGAGTTTGGGTTCGAGTTCGGGTCAGAGTTCGAGTCCTCATCTGAGTTTGGGTTCCGGTCCGGATTTCAGTCTACGTCCAGATTAGGCTCCAGGTTCGGGTCTAGGTTTGGGTCTGATTCTAGGTGTGGGTTTGAGTTCGGGTCTGAGTCTGTGTTTGGGTTTGTCTCCTTGTCTAGACCCCGATCTGGGTCTAGGTTTTGGTCCAACTCCAAGTTGGGGTCCCGAGTGCGGGTCCATGTTTGGGTCTGGGTCAGGATCTTGGTCCAGATCTAGGTCCAGCATTTTGATACCAGTCTGGGTTTTGGTCTGAGTCCATGTTCGTATCCGGATCCTAACCTAGGTCCAAGTCTGTGTTTGGGATCAGGTCCAAGATTTAGGTCCAGGTCCGGGTCTCAGTTCCGGTCTGGGTACACGACCGTGTTCGGGCCCGAGTTCTAGTCTCAGTTTGGATCTGAGGCTAGGTATGTGTTCGGTTCTACTTCTGGGTCCGGGTCATGGTCACGGTCCTAGTCTTGTACTAGGGTCCTGGTTCGGCAATTCTTGTTCATCTTGTTCAGGCTCTAATTTTGGGTCCCAGGTCTAGGTCTTTGTTCTGGTCCTAGTTTGGGTCCCAAATCTAGACACCGACTACTGCTCTGTTCGAGGCCCCGTTACCCGAATCCCAAGTCAAGATCTGGATCACTGTCACGGGTCTCGGTTGGGTTCTGGTTGAAGTCCCAGGTCCCATTTCTGAGTTTTTGTTCTGGATCGAGACTGGGGTGAAGTTCTAGGTCCCGACCCTGGTTCTGTGTCCTTTGTCTGGTTCCATGTTTCGATCTGAGTTCAGGTTCGGGTCCCGAGTCCAGGTTTGGGTTGGGAGCTGGGTCCGTCTCCCAATTCGGGTCTAGGTCTGATTTGGAGTCCGGGGCCTAGTCCGGTTACAGTTCTGGATCCATGTCAAATTTTAGCTATGATTCCAAGTCAAAGTCCTAGTTCCAGTCTTCGTCAACTTCCGGTTTTGCTTCCAAGTTTGGGTCACAGGGTACGGGTTCAGGTCCACTTTTGTTTTTGGGACTCAGTTCACGTCTGAGTGTGGGTTCGAGTCCTCGTCAGGGTGCGGGTCTAGGGCTGGGTACCAAATCCAATCATTGACTACTGGTTTTGTCCAAGCCCTGGGTCCAAATCCGGATCCCAATCTCTGGTCCCAGTCTTGTTCCATTTCTGGTGCGGGCTCACGAGCTTGGTCCTATGTTCAAGTTTGGGTCTGGGTCGGGTACTCAGTTTCGGTCCTAGTTCAGTTTCCGAGGTCCCTATCCTAATTTTTTGTCCAGGTCCCGGTTATTGTATGGGTTTGGATCCCGGTCTAGGTTCAATTTCGAGTCCTAGTCTCGGTTCGGGCTTAGGTCTCTGTTTGGGTTTTGATCTGAGTTCGGGTTTGGGCTTATGTCCTAGTTCCTGGTCCTTGTCCTAGTCCTAGTTCAGTTCTAGTTCCATTTGCGATTCTGAGTTCGATTTTTGGTTTGAGTTCCGGTCAGAGTTCGACTCTTGGTCTGAGTTTTGGTTCCGGTCCGAATTTCAGTCTAGGTCCAGATCAGGCTCTTGGTCCGGGTGTAGCTTTTGGTCTGATTCTAGGTGTGGGTTTGAGTTCGGGTCCGAGTCTGTGTTCAGGTTTGTGTCCAGTTCTAGACCCCGATCTGGGTCTAGGTTTGGGTCCAAGTCAAAGATGGGGTCCCGAGTGCGGGTCCAAGTTTGGGTCTGGGTCAGGATCTCGGTACAGATCTAGGGACAGCATTTCGATCCCAGTCTGGGTCTTGGTCCGAGTCCATGTTCGTATCCGGATCCCTATCTAGGTCCAAGTCTGTGTTTGGGATCAGGTCCAAGATTTAGGTCCAGGTCCGGGTCTCAGTTCCGGTCTTGGTACACGACCGTCTCCGGGCCCAAGTTCTAGTCTCAGTTTGGGTCTGAGGCTAGGTCTGTGTTCGGTTCTACGTCTGGGTCTGGGTCCTGGTCACGGTCCTAGTCTTGTACTAGGGTCCTGGTTCGGCATTTCTTGTTCAGGTTCTAATTTTGGGTCCTAGGTCTAGGTCTTGGTTCTGGTCCTAGTTTGAGTCCCAAATCTAGACACCGACTACTGCTCTGTTAAAGGCCTCGTTACCCGAATCCCGAGTCAAGATCTGGTTCACTGTCACGGGTCTCGGTCTGGTTCTGGTTCAAGTCTCAGGTCCCATTTCTGAGTTTGGGTTTGGGATCGAGACTGGGGTGAAGTTCTAGGTCCCGACCCTGGTTCTGTGTCCTTAGTCTGGTTCCATGTTTCGGTCTGAGTTCAGGTTCGGGTCCCGAGTCTAGGTTTCGGTTGGGATCCGGGTCCGGCTCCCAATTCGGGTCTAGGTCTAATTTGGAGTCCGGGTCCTCGTCCGGTTTCAGTTCTGGATCCATGTCAAATTTTAGTTATGATTCCAAGTCAAAGTCCTAGTTTCATTCTTCGTCAACCTCCGGTTTTGGTTTCAATTTTGGGTAACAGGGTACGGGTTCGGGTCCTCTTTTGTTTTTGGGACTTGGTTCAGGTTCGAGTGTGGGTTCGAGTTCTGGTCAGGGTTTGGGTCTAGGCCTGGGTCCCAAATCCAAACACAGACTACAGGTTTTGCCCAAGCCCTGGGTCCGAATCTGGATCCCAATCTCGGGTCCCAGTTTGGTTCCATTTCTGGTGCCGGCTCACGAGCTGGGTCCTATGTTCAAGTTCGTGTCTGGGTCCATGTCTGTGTCCGTGTTTGTGTCAAGGCCTGGACCCCGATCTAGGTCTAGGTTCGGGTGCAGGTCTAAGTTCGGGTCCCCAGTATGGGTCTAAGTTTGGGTCTAGGTCAAGATCTTGATCCAAATCTAGGTCCAGCATTTCAATCCTAGTCTGGGTCTTTCTCCAAGTCCAGGTTCGTATCCGGATCCCTATCTATGTCCAAGTCTATGTTTGGAATCGTGTCCCAGATTTAGGTCAAGGTCCGGGCCTCAGTTCCGGTCTAGGTACACGACCGTGTCCAGGCCCGAGTTCCAGTCTCTATTTGGGTCTTAGGCTAGGTCTGTGTTCGGTTCTACGCCTGGGTCCGGGTCCTGCTCACGGTCCTAGTCTTGTTCTAGGGTCCTTGTTCGACGATTCTTGTTCAGGTTCTAATTTTGGGTCCTAGGTCTAGGTCTGGGTTCTTCTTTGGTTTTTCGTCTTGGTTCTGGTCCTAGTCTGAGTCCGAGATCTAGACACCGACTACTAGTCTGTTCCAGGCCCTGTTACCCGAATCCTGAGTCAAGATCTGGATCACTGTCACGGGTCTCGGTCTGGTTCTAGTTCAGGTTCAGGTCCCAGGTCCAATTTCTCAGTTTGGGTTCGGGATCAAGACTGGGGTGCAGTTCTATGTCCCAACCCTTGTTCTGTGTCCCTAGTCTGGTTCCATGTTTGGGTCTGAGTTCAAGTTCGGGTTCAGGTCCCGAGTCCAGGTTTGGGTTAGGATCCGGGTTCGACTCCCAATTCGGGTCTTGGTCGGATTTGGAGTCCTGGTCCTAGTTCGGTTAGGGTTCTAGATCTAGGTCCAATTTCAGTTATGATTGCAAGTCCAAGTCCTAGTTCCAGTCCCGGTCAACTTCCAGTTTTGGTTCCAATTTTTGGTCACAAGGTACGGGTTCGGGTCAGCTTTATGGTTTTGGACTGGGTTTAGGTCTGAGTGTGGGGTTGGGTCCTTGTCATGGTTCGGGTCCAAGGCTGGTTCCCAAATCCAAACACTGACTACGGGTTTTGTCTAAGCCCTGGGTCCAGATCTGAATCCCATTCTCGCGTCCCAGAGTGGTTCCATTTTTGGTGTCGTGTCACGAGCTAGGTCCTAGGTTCAAGTTCTGGTCTGGTCGGGTACTAGGTCCCGGTCCTAGTTCTGTTTCCTAGGTCCCTGTCCTGATTCTATGTCCACGTCTCGGTTATTTTGTGGGTTTGGGTCCCGGTCTAGGTTCGGGTTCGAGTCCTAGTCTCAGTTAGTGTTAAGATCTCTGTCTGGGTTTTGATATGGGTTCGGGTTTGGGTTAGGTCTGGTCCTCGTCCTGTTCCTAGTCCTAGTCCTAGTTCGGTTCTCGTTCCATTTGCAATTCTGAGTACGAGTTTGGGTTTGAGTTCTGGTCGGAGTTCGATTCCTTGTCTGAGTTTGAATTTCGGACCGGATTTCAGTCTAGGTCCAAATCAGGCTCCGGGTGTGTGTTCGCGTCCTGGGTCATGGTCTAGGTTGGGTCGGAGTCCCAAGTTCCAATCCCGATATGAGTCTGGATTCAATTCCTTGTCTAAGTCCTTAGTTTTGATCCTGGCTGGGTTCGAGTTTGGGTCCCGGTCCGGGTCTAGCTTTGGGTCTGATGGTGTGGGTTTGAGTTTGGGTCCGAGTTGTGTCCTTGTTTGTGTCCAGGTCTGTACCCCGATCTGGGTCTAGGTTCGGGTCCAGGTCCAAGTTGGGGTTCCAAGTGCAGGTCCAAGTTTGGGTCTGGGTCAAGATCTCGATCCAGATCTAGGTCCAGGATTTCGTTCTTAGTCTGGGTCTTGGTCCGAGTCCAAGTCTGTGTTTGGGATCGTGTCCCAGATTTAGGTCCAGGTCTGGGTCTCAGTTTTGGTCTGGGTACACGACCGTGTCCGGGCCCGAGTTCCAGTCTCAGTTTGGGTCTGAGGCTAGGTCTGTGTTCGGTTCTACGTCTGGGTGCGGGTCCTAGTCACAGTCGTACTCTTATTCTAGGGTCCTAGTTCGGCGATTCTTGTTCAGGTTCTAATTTTGGGTCAGAGGTTTAGGTCTGGGTTCGGCTTTTGTTCTACGTCTGGGTTCGGGTCCTCGTCACGGTTCGGGTCCAGGGCTAGGTCCCAAATCCAAACACCGACTATGGGTTTTGCCCCAACCCTAGGTCCAGATTCGGAATCCAATCATGGGTCCCAGTCTGGTCCCATTTCTTGTGCTAGGTCACGAGTTGGGTCTTAGGTTCAAGTTCGGGTCTGGGTAAGGTACTAGGTGCCGGTGCTAGATCTGTTTCCCAGGTCCCTATCCTGATTCTAGGTCCAGGTCCACGTTATTGTGTGGGTTTGGTTGCCAGTCTAGGTTTGGTTTTGAGTCCTAGTCTCGGTTTGGGTTTAGGTCTCTGTCTGGATTTTGATATGGGTTCGGGTTTGGGTTTAGGTCCTGGTCCTGGTCCGGTCCTGGTCCTAGTCCTATTTTGGTTCTAGTTCCATTTGCGATTTTGAGTTCGAGTTTGGGTTTGAGTTTGGGTCAGAGTTTGAGTCTTGGTCTGAGTTTGGGTTCCAGTCTGAATTTCTGTCTATGTCCAAATCAGGCTCCGGGTGTGGGTTCGCGTCCTTGGTCTTGGTCTAGGTTGGGTCTGAATCCCAAGTTCCAATCCCGCTCTTAGTCTGGATTCAGTTCTAGGTCTAAGTCCTTGGTTCTAATCCTGGTCTGGGGTCGAGTTTTGGTCCTTGTCTGGGTCTAGCTTCGGGTCTGATTCTATGTGTGGGTTTGAATTCGGGTCCAATTCTGAGTCCGGGTTTGTGTCTAGTTCTAGACCCCGATCTGGGTCTAGGTTCGGGTCTATGTCTAAGTTGGGGTCCCGAGTGCGGGTCCAAGTTTGGGTCTGGGTCAGGATCTCAGTCCAGATCTAGGTCCAGCATTTCGATCCCAGTTTGGGTGTTTGCCCGAGTCCAGGTTATTATCCGGATCTCTATCTAGGTCCAAGTTTGTGCTTGGGATCGAGTCCCAGATTGAGGTTCACGTCCGGGTCTAAGTTCCGGTTTGGGTACACGACCGTTTTTGGGCCCGAGCTCCAGTCTCAGTTTGGGTTTGAGGCTAGGTCTATGTTCGATTCTACGTCTAGGTCTGGGTCCTGCTCAGGGTCCTAGTCTTGTTCTAGGGTCCTGGTTCGGCGATTCTTGTTCATGTTCTAATTATGGGTCCTAGGTCTAGCTAGGTCTGGGTTTCGCTTTAGTTCTTCGTTCTGGTTCTGGTCCTACTCTGAGTCACAGATCTGGACCCCGACTACTAGTCTGTTCCAGGCCCCGTTACCGAAATCTTGAATCAAGATTTGGATCACTGTCACGGGTCTCGGTTCTGTTCTGGTTCAGGTCCCAGGTCCCATTTCTGAGTTTGGGTCGGGATCGAGACTGGGGTGCGGTTCTAGATCCCGACCCTTGTTCTGTTTCCTTAGTGTGGTTCCATGTTTGGGTCTGAGTTCAGGTTCAGGTTCGGGTCCCAAGTCCATGTTTGGGTTAGGATCCAAGTCCGGCTGCCAATTAGGTTACGGTTCCAGATCTAGGTCCATATTCATTTATGATTCCATGTCCAAGTCCTTGTTCTAGTCCCGGTGAACTTTAGTTTTTGTTCCAATTTTGGGTCACAGGGTACAGGTTCGGTTCCACTTTTGGGTTTGGGACGGGGTTCAGGTCCGGGTGAGGGTTTGGGTCCTCGTCTGGGTTCGGGTCCAGGGCTATGTCCTAAATCCAGACACCGACTATGGGTTTTGCCCCAACCCTATGTCCGGATCCGGATCCCAATCATGGGTCCCAGTCTGGTTTCATTTCTGGTGTCGGGTCACGAGCTGGGTCTTAGGTTCAAGTTCGGGTCTGGGTAAGGAACTACGTGCCGGTGCTAGTTCTGTTTCCCTGGTCCCTATCCTGATTCTAGATCCAGGTCCAAGTTATTGTGTGGGTTTGGATCCTTGTCTAGGTTTGGTTTCGAGTCCTAGTCGCGATTCGGGTTTAGGTCTCTGTCTGGGTTTTGATCTGGGTTCGGGTTTGGGTTTAGGTCCTGGTCCTGGTCCTTGTCCTAGTTTTGTTCTAGTTGCATTTGCGATTTTGAGTTCGAGTTTGGGTTTGAGTTGGGGTCAGAGTTTGAGTCTTGGTCTGAGTTTGGGTTCCAGTCTCGATTTCAGTCTAGGTCCAAATCAGGCTCCGGGTGTGGGTTCGCGTCCTGGGTAATAGTCTAGGTTGAGTCCGAGTCCCAAGTTCCAATGCCGATCTGAGTCTGCATTCAGAAATGGGTCTAAGTCCTTGGTCTAGCTTCGGGTCTGATTCTAGGTGTGGGTTTGAGTTCGGGTCCAATTTTGAGTCTGGGTTTGTGTCTAGTTCTAGACCCCGATCTGGGTCTAGGTTCGGGTCTAGGTCTAAGTTGGGGTCCCGAGTGTGTGTCCAAGTTTGGGTCTAGGTCAGGATCTCAGTCCAGATCTAGGTCCAGCATTTCGATCCCAGTCTGGGTCTTTGCCCGAGTCAAGGTTCTTATCCGGATCTCTATCTAGGTCCAAGTTTGTGTTTGGGATCGGGTCCCAGATTTAGGTTCAGGTCCAGATCTATGTTCCGGTCTGGGGACACGACCGTTTCTGAACCCGAGTTCCAGTCTCAATTTGGGTCTGAGGCTAGGTCTGTGTTCGATTCAACGTCTGGGTCTGGGTCCTGCTCACGGTCCTAGTATTGTTCTAGGGTCCTGGTTCGGCGATTCCTATTTAGGTTCTAATTATGGGTCCCAGGTCTAGGTCTGGGTGTCGCTTTGGTTCTTCGTCTGGGTTCTGGTCCTAGTCTGAGTCACAGATGTAGACCCCGACTACTAGTCTGTTCCAGGCCTCGTTACCCGAATCTCGAGTCAAGATCTGGATCACTGTCACGACTCTCGGTCTGGTTCTGGTGTAGGTCCCATGTCCCATTTCTGAGTTTGGGTTCGGGATCGAGACTGGGGTGCGGTTCTAGGTCCCGACCCTAGTTCTGTGTCCCTAGTCTGTTCCATGTTTGGGTCTGAGTTCAGGTTCGGGTTCGGCTCCCGTGTCGAGGTTTGGGTTGGGATCCGGGTCCGGCTCCCAATTCGGGTATAGGTCTTATTTGGAGTCCGGTCCTAGTCCGGTTACGGTTCTAGATCTAGGTCCAATTTCAGTTATGATTCCAAGTCCAAGTCCTGGTTCCAGTCCCGATCAACTTCGGTTTTTGTTCCAATTTTGGGTCACCGGGTACGGGTTCGCGTCCACTTTTGGGTTTGGAACTGGGTTCAGGTCTGGGTGTGGGTTCGGGTTCTTGTCAGGGTTGGGTGTAGGGCTGGGTCCCAAATCCAGAAACCGACTACGGGTTTTATCCAAGCTCTGGGTCCAGTTCCGAATCCCAATCTCGAGTCCTAGCTGGTTCCATTTCTTGTGCTGGGTCACAAGCTGGGTCCTAAATTCAATTTCGGCTTTGGGTCGGGTACTAGGTCCAAGTCCTAGTTCTGTTTCCCACGTCCCTATCCTAATTCTGGCTCCAAGTCTCCGTTATTATATTGGTTTGGGTCCCGGTCAAGGTTCGGGTTCGGGTCCCGAGTCCAGGTTTGGGTTGGGATCCGGGTCCGGCTCCCAATTCGCATCTAGGTCTGATTTGGAGTCCGGGTCCTTGTCCGGTTACGGTTCTGGATCTAGGTCAAATTTTAGTAATGATTCCATCTCAAAGTCCTAGTTCCAGTCCCGGTCAACTTTCGGTTTTGGTTCCAATTTTCAGTCACAAGGTACGGGTTCGGGTTCATCTTTGGGTTTTGGCTTGGGTTGAGCTCCGGGTGTTGGTTAGGGTCCTTGTGAGGCTTCGGGTCCAAGGCTGGGTCCTAAATCCAGACTTTAACTACAGGTTTTGTCCAAGCCTTGGCTCTAGATCCGGATCCCAATCTCGGGTCCCAGTCTTGTTCCATTTCTTGTGCTGGGTCACGAGCTGGGTCCTAGGTTAAAGTTCAGGTCTGGGTGGGGTACTAGGTCCCGATCCTAGTTCTGTTTCCCAGGTCCCTATCCTGATTCTTGGTCAAGGTCCTGGTTATTGTGTGGGTTTGGGTCCCGGTCTAGGTTCGGGTTCGAGTCCTAGTCTCGGTTTGGGTTTAGGTCTCTGTCTCGGTTTTGATCTAGGTTGGCGTTTTGGTTTAGTTCCTGGTCCTAGTCCTACTTCTAGTTCGGTTCTAGTTCCATTTGCGATTCTTAGTTCAAGTTTGGGTTTGAGTTCGGGTCAAAGTTCGAGTCTTGGTCTGAGTTTGGGTTCCGGTCCGGATTTCAGTCTAGGTCCAAATCAGGCTCCGGGTATGGGTTTGCGTCCTGGGTCTTGGTATAGGTTGGGTACGAGTCCCAAGTTCCAATCGCGATCTGAGTTTGGATTCAGTTCTGGGTCTAAGTCCTTGGTTCTTATCCTGGTGTGGGTTCGAGTTTGGGTCCGGGTTCGGGTCTAGTTTTGGGTCTGATTCTAGGTGTGGGTTTGAGTTCGTGTCTGAGTCTGTGTTCGGGTTTGTGTCCAGGTCTGGACCACGATCTGGGTCTAGGTTCGAGTCCAGGTCCAAGTTGGGGTCCCGAGTTCGGGTCTGCGTCAGGATCCCGGTCCAGATCAAGGTCTAGCATTTCGATCACAGTCTGGGTCTTTGTCCGAGTCATCGTTCGTATCCGAATCTCTATCTAGGTCCAAGTCTGTGTTTGGGATCTGGTCCAAGATTTAGGTCATGGTCCGGGTCTTAGTTACGGTCTGGGTACACGACCGTGTTCGGGCCCGAGTTCCAGTCTCAGTTTGGGTCTGAGGCTAGGTCTGTGTTCAGTTCTAAGTCTGGGTCCGGGTCCTTGTCACGGTCCTAGTCTTGTACTAGGGTCCTGGTTCGACGATTCTTTTTCAGGTTCTAAATTTGGGTCCCAAGTCTAGGTCTAGATTCGGGTTTGGTTCTTCGTCTGGGTTCAGGTCCTAGTTTGAGTACCAGATCTAGACACCGACAACTGGTCTTTTCAAGGCCCCGTTACCCGAATCCTGAGTCAAGATCTGGATCACTTTCACAAGTCTCGGTCTGGTTCTGGTTCAAGTCCCCGGTCCCATTTCTGAGTTTGGGTTCAGGTTTGGGTCCAGACCCTGGCTTTGTGTCCCTAGTCTGGTTCCATGTTTGGGTCTGAGTTCAGGTTCAGGTTTGGGTCCCGAGTCCAGGTTGTGGTTGGGATCTGGCTCCGGCTCCCAATTCGGGTATAGGTCTGAGTTGGAGTCCGAGTCCTAGTCCGGTTACAGTTCTTGATCCAGGTCCAATTTTAGTTATGATTCCAAGTCAAAGTCCTAGTTCCAGTCTTGGTCAACTTTGGTTTTGGTTCCAATTTTAGATCACAAGGTATGGGTTTGGGTCCACTTTTGGGTTTGGGACTGAGTTCAGGTCTGAGTGTGGGTTTTTGTCCTCGTCAGGGTTCTGGTCCAAGGCTTGGTCCCAAATCCAAACACCGACTACGGGTTTGTCCAAGCCCTGGGTCCAGATCTGGATCCCAATCTCTCGTCCCAGTCTGGTTCCATTTTTAGTGCCGGCTCACGAGCTGGGTCCTATGTTCAAGTTTGGGTTTGGGTCGGGTACTCGGTCTCGGTCCTAGTTCTATTTCCCAGGTCCCTTTCCTAATTCTAGGTCTAGGTCCCGGTTATTGTGTGGGTTTCAATCCCGGTCTAGGTTAAGTTTCGAGTCTTAGTCTCAGTTAAGGCATAGGTCTCTTTCTGGGTTTTTATTTGGGTTCTGGTTTGGGTTTAGGTCCTAGTTCGCAGTCCTTGTCCAAGTCTTAGTTCGGTTCTAGTTCCATTTGCGATTCTGAGTTGGAGTTTGGGTTTGAGTTCGGGTTAGAGTTCGAGTCCTCATCTGAGTTTGGGTTCCGGTCCGGATTTCAGTCTAGGTCCAGATCAGGCTCAAGGTTCGGGTCTAGCTTTGGGTCTGATTCTAGGTGTGGGTTTGAGTTTGGGTCCGAGTCTGTGTTTGGGTTTGTCTCCTAGTCTAGACCCCGATCTGGGTCTAGGTTTGGGTCCAACTCCAAGTTAGGGTCCTGAGTGCGGGTCCATGTTTGGGTCTGGGTCAGGATCTTGGTCCAGATCTAGGTCCAGCATTTTGATACCAGTCTGGGTCTTGGTCTGAGTCCATGTTCGTATCCGGATCCTTACCTAGGTCCAAGTCTGTGTTTGGGATCAGGTTCAAGATTTAGGTCCAGGTCCGGGTCTCAGTTCCGGTCTGGGTACACGACCGTGTTCGGGCCCGAGTTCTAGTGCCAGTTTGGGTCTGAGGCTAGGTATGTGTTCGGTTCTACTTCTGGGTCCGGGTCATGGTCACGGTCCTAGTCTTGTACTAGGGTCCTGGTTCAGCAATTCTTGTTGAGGCTCTAATTTTGGGTCCCAGGTCTAGGTCTTGGTTCTGGTCCTAGTTTGGGTCTCAAATCTAGACACTGACTACTGCTCTGTTCAAGGCCCCGTTACCCGAATCCCGAGTAAAGATCTGGATCACTGTCGCGGGTCTCGGTCGGGTTCTGGTTCAAGTCCCAGGTCCCATTTCTGAGTTTGGGTTCTGGATCGAGATTGGGGTGAAGTTCTAGGTCCCGACCCTAGTTTTGTGTCCTTTGTCTGGTTCCATGTTTCTGTCTGAGTTCAGGTTCGGGTCCTGAGTCCAGGTTTGGGTTGGGATCTTGGTCCGGCTCCCAATTCGGGTCTAGGTCGGATTTGGAGTCCGGGTCCTAGTCCGGTTACAGTTCTGGATCCATGTTAAATTTTAGTTATGATTCCAAGTCAAAGTCCTAGTTCCAGTCTTCGTCAACTTCCGGTTTTGGTTCCAATTTTGGGTCACAGGGTACGTGTTCGGGTCCACTTTTGTTTTTGGGACTCAGTTCACGTCTGAGTGTGGGTTCGAGTCCTCGTCAGGGTTCTGTTCTAGGGCTGGGTCCCAAATCCAAGCACTGACTACCGGTTTTGTCCAAGCCCTGGGTCCAAATCCGGATCCCAATCTCTGGTCCCAGTCTAGTTCCATTTCTGGTGCGGGCTCAGTCTCGGTCCTAGTTCAGTTTCCGAGGTCCCTATCCTAATTTTTTGTCTAGGTTTGGTTTCGAGTCCTAGTCTCGGTTCGGGCTTAGGTCTCTGTTTGCGTTTTGATCTGAGTTCGGGTTTGGGTTTATGTCCTAGTTCCTCGTCCTTGTCCTAGTCCTAGTTCAGTTCTTGTTCCATTTGCGATTCTAAGTTCGATTTTTGGTTTGAGTTCGGCTCAGAGTTTGACTCCTGGTTTGAGTTTGGGTTCCGGTCTGAATTTCAGTCTAGGTCCAGATCAGGCTCCTGGTCCGGGTCTAGCTTTGGGTCTGATTCTAGGTGTGGGTTTGAGTTCGGGTCCGAGTCTGTGTTCAGGTTTGTGTCAAGTTCTAGACCCCGATCTAGGTCTAGGTTTGGGTCTAGGTCAAAGTTGGGGTCCCGAGTGCGGGTCCAAGTTTGGGTCTGGGTCAGGATTGCGGTACAGATCTAGGTCCAGCATTTCGATCCCATTCTGGGTCTTGGTCCGAGTCCATGTTCGTATCTGGATCCCTATCTAGGTCGAAGTCTGTGTTTGGGATTAGGTCCAAGATTTAGGTCCAGGTCCGGGTCTCAGTTCCGGTCTGGGTTCACGACCGTCTCCGGGCCCGAGTTCTAGTCTCAGTTTGGGTCTGAGGCTAGGTCTGTGTTCGGTTCTACGTCTGGGTCTGGGTCCTGGTCACGGTCCTAGTCTTGTACTAGGGTCCTGGTTCGGCATTTCTTGTTCAGGTTCTAATTTTGGGTCCTAGGTCTAGGTCTTCGTTCTGGTCCTAGTTTGATTCCCAAATCTAGACACCGACTACTACTCTGTTAAAGGCCCCGTTACCCGAATTTCGAGTTAAGATCTCGATCACTGTCACGGGTCTCGGTCTTGTTCTGGTTCAAGTCCCTGGTCCCATTTCTGAGTTTGGGTTTGGGATCGAGACTTGGGTGAAGTTCTAGGCCCCGACCCTAGTTCTGTGTCCTTATTCTGGTTCCATGTTTCGGTCTGAGTTCAGGTTCGGGTCCCGAGTCTAGGTTTGGGTTGGGATCCGGGTCCGGCTCCCAATTCGGGTCTAGGTCCGATTTGGAGTCCGGGTCCTCGTCCGGTTTCAGTTCTGGATCCATGTCAAATTTTAGTTATGATTCCAAGTCAAAGTCCTAGTTCCAGTCTTCGTCAACTTCCGGTTTTGGTTCCAATTTTGGGTAACAGGGTACGGGTTCGGGTCAACATTTTTTTTGGGACTTGGTTCAGGTCCGAGTGTGGGTTCGAGTCCTGGTCAGGGTTCGGGTCTAGGTCTGGGTCCCAAATCCAAACACAGACTACAGGTTTTGCCCAAGCCCTGGGTCCAAATCTGGATCCCAATCTCGGGTCCCAGTTTGGTTCCATTTTTGGTGCCGGCTCACGAGCTGGGTCCTATGTTCAAGTTCGTGTCTGGGTCGGGTACTCGGTCTCGGTCCTAGTTCTGTTTCGAGGTCCCTATCCTAATTCTGGGTCCAGGTCACGGTTATTGTGTGGGTTTAGATCCCGGTCTAGGTTTGGTTTCGAGTCCTAGTCTCGGTTCGGGCTTAGGTCTCTTTTTGGATTTTGATCTTAGTTGGGGTTCGGGTTTATGTCCTAGTTTCTGTTCCTTGTCCTAGTCCTAGTTCGAGTCTAGTTCTATTTGCGATTATGAGTTCGATTTTGGGTTTGAGTTCGGGTCACAGTTCGAGTCCTGGTCTGAGTTTGGGTTCCGATCCGGATTTCAGTCTACGTCCAGATCAGGCTCCTGGTCCAGGTCTAGCTTAGGGTCTTATTCTAGGTGTGGGTTTGAGTTCTGGTCCGAGTCTGTGTTCGGGTTTGTGTCTAGGTCTAGATCCCGATCTGGGTCTAGGTATGGGTCCAGGTCCAAGTTGGGGTCCCCAGTGCGGGTCCAAGTTTTGGTCTAGATCAGGATCTCGGTACAGATCTAGGTCCAGCATTTCGATCCCAGTCTCGGTCTTGGTTCGAGTCGATGTTCGTATCCGGATCCTTATCTAGGTCCAAGTCTGTGTTTGGGATCAGGTCCAAGATTTAGGTCCATGTCCTGGTCTCAGTTCCAGTCTGGGTACACGACCGTGTCCGGGCGTGAGTTCTAGTCTCACTTTGGGTCTGAGGCTAGGTCTGTGCTCGGTTCTACGTCTGGGTCCGAGTCCTGGTCACGGTCCTAGTCTTGTACTAGGGTCCTGGTTCGACATTTCTTGTTCACGTTCTAATTTTGGTTCCTAGGTCTAGGTCTAGGTTCTGGTCCTAGTTTGAGTCCCAAATCTAGACACCGACTACTTGTCTCTTCAAGGCCCCGTTACCCGAATCCCGAGTCAAGATCTGGATCACTGTCATGGATCTCGGTCTGGTTCTTGTTCAAGTCCCAGGTCCCATTTCTGAGTTTGGGTTCGGGATCGAGTTTGGGGTGAAGTTCTAGGTCCCGACCCTGGTTCTATGTCCTTAGTCTGGTTCCATGTTTCGATCTGAGTTCAGGTTCGGGTCGCGAGTCCAGGTATGGGTTGCGATCCAGGTTCGGCTCCCAATTCGGGTCTATGTCTGATTTTGAGTCCGGGTCCTAGTTCGGTTACAGTTCTGGATCCATGTCAAATTTTAGTTATGGTTCCAAGTCAAAGTCCTAGTTCCAGTCTTCGTCAACTTCCAGTTTTGGTTCCAATTTTGGGTCACAGGATACGTGTTCGTGTCCAGTTTTGGGTTTGGGACTCGGTTCAGGTCCGAGTGTGGGTTCGAGTCCTCATCAGGGTTCGGGTCTAGGGCTGGGTCCCAAATACAATCACTTACTACGGGTTTTGTCGAAGCCCTACGTCCAGATCCGGATCCCAATCTCGGGTCCTAGTCTGGTTCCATTTCTTGTGCCGGCACACGAGCTGGGTCCTATGTTCAAGTTAGGGTCTGGGTCGGGTACTAGGTCTCGATCCTAGTTCTGTTTCCTAGGTCCCTATCCTAATTCTTGTTCTAAGGTCCCAGTTATTGTGTGGGTTTGGATCCCGGTCTAGGTTCGGTTTCGAGTCCTAGTCTTGGTTCCGGCTTAGGTCTCTGTCTGAGTTTTGATCTAGGTTCGGGTTTGGGTTTATGTCCTAGTTCCTAGTCCTTGTCGTTGTCCTAGTTCGGTTCTAGTTCCATTTGCGATTCTGAGTTCGAGTTTGGGTTTGAATTCGGGTCAGCGTTCGACTCCTTGTCTAAGTTCGGGTTCCGGTCCAGATTACAGTCTACGTCAAGATCAGGCTCCGGGTATGGGTTCGCGTCCTGGGTCTTGGTATAGGTTGCGTCCGAGTGGCAAGTTCCAATCCCGATCTGAGTCTGGATTCAGTTCTTGGTCTAGGTCCTTGTTTCTTATCCTGGTTTGGGTTCGAGTTTGGGTCCGGGTCCGCGTCTAGCTTTGGGTCTGATTCAAGGTGTGGGTTTGAATTCGGGTCTGAGTCTGTGCTCGGGTTTGTGTCCAGGTCTGGACCCCGATCTGGGTCTAAGTTCCAGTCCAGGTCCAAGTTGGGGTCCCGAGTGCGTGTCCAAGTTTGGGTCTGGGTCAGGATCTCGATCCAGATATAGGTCTAGCATTTCGATCCCAGTCTAGGTCTTGGTCCGAGTCCACGTTCGGATCCGAATCTCTATCTAGGTCCAAGTCTGTGTTTGGGATCTGGTCCAACATTTAGGTCTAGGCCCGGGTCTGAGTTCAGAGTTGGGTACACGACCGTGTTCGGGCCCCAGTTCCAGTCTCAGTTTGGGTCTGAGCCTAGGTCTGTGTTCGGTTCTACGTCTGGGTTTGGGTCCTGGTCACGGTCATAGTCTTGTACTAGGTCCTGGTTCGACGCTTCTTATTCAGGTTCTAATTTTGGATCCTAGGTCTAGGTCTTGGTTCAAGTTTTCTTCTTCGTCTGGGTTCTGGTCCTAGTTTGAGTCCCAGATCTAGACAATGACTACTGGTTTGTTCAAGGCCCCGTTACCCGAATCCCGAGTCAAGATCTGGATCACTATCTCGGGTCTCGGTCTGGTTCTTGTCCAGGTCCCTGATCCCATTTTTGAGTTTGTGTTCGGGATCTAGACTGGGGCACGGTTCTAGGTCCCGACCCTGGTTCAGTGTCCCTAGTCTGGTTCCATGTTTGAGTCTGAGTTCAGGTTCAGGTTTGGGTCCCGAGTCCAGGTTTGGGTTGGGATCCGGGTGCGGGTCCAGTTACGGTTCTGGATCTATGTCCAATTTCAGTTATGATTCCAAGTCCAATTCCTAGTTCCAGTCCCGGTCAACTTCCTGATTCAGTTACAATTTTGGGTCACAGGGTACGAGTTCGGGTCCACCTTCGGGTTTGGGACTGGGTTCCGCTCCGGGTGTGGGTTCGGGTCCTTGTGAGGCTTCGTGTCCGGGGCTGGGTGCTAAATCCAAACACTAACTACACGTTTTGTCCAAGCCTTGGGTCCAGATCCGGACCCCAATCTCGGGTCCCAGTCTTGTTCCATTTCTAGTGCCGGGTCACGAGTTGGGTCCTAGGTTCAAGTTCAGGTCTGGGTCGGGTACTAGGTCCCGTACCTAGTTCTTTTTCCGAGGTCCCTATCCTGATTCTGGGTCAAGGTCCTTGTTATTGTGTGGGTTTGGGTCCCCGTCTAGGTTCGGGTTCGAGTCCTAGTCTAGGTTTGGGTTTGGGTTTAGTTCCTGGTCCTGGTCCTAGTCGTAGTTCGGTTCTAGTTCCATTTGCGATTCTGTGTTCGAGTTTGGGTTCCAGTCCGGATTTCAGTCTAGGTCCAGATCACGCTCCGGGTGTGGGTTCGCGTCCTGGGTCTTGGTCTAGGTTAATCCGAGTACAAAGTTCCAATCGCGTTATGAGTCTGGATTCAGTTCTTGGTCTATGTCCTTGGTTCTTATCCTAGTCTGGGTTCGAGTTTGGGTCCGGGTCTTGTTCTTGCTTTGGGTCTGATTCTAGGTGTGGGTTTGAGTTCGGGCCTGAGTTTGTATTCTGGTTTGTGTCCATGTCTCGACCCCGATCTGGGTCTTGGTTCGAGTCCAGGTCAAAGTTGGGGTCCCGAGTGTGGGTCCGAGTTTGGGTCTGGGTCAGGATCTCGGTCCAGATCTAGCTCTAGCATTTCGATCCCAGTCTAATTCTTGGTTCGAATCCACGTTCGTATCCGGATCTCTATCTTGGTCCAAGTATGTGTTTGGGATTGGGTCCAAGATTTAGGTCCAGTTCGGGGTCTCAGTTCCGGTTTGGGTACACGACCGTGTCCGGGGCTGAGTTCCAGTCTCAGTTTGGGTCTGAGCCTAGGTTTGTGTTCGGTTCTACGTCTGGGTCCGGGTCTTTGTCAAGGTCCTAGTCTTGTACCAAGGTCCTGGTTCGGCGATTCTTGTTCAGGTTCTTATTTTGGGTCCCAGGTCAAGGTCTGGGTTAAGGTTTGGTTCTTCGTTTGGGTTCTGGTCCTAGTTTGAGTCCCAGATCTAGACACCGACTACTGGTCTGTTCAAGGCCCCGTTACTCGAATCCCGAGTTAATATCTGGATCACTGTCACGGGTCTCGGTCTGGTTGTGGTTCAAGTCCCTGGTCCCATTTTTGAGTTTGGGTTCGGGATCGAGACTGGGGTGCGGTTCTAGATCTGGACCTTGGTTTTGTGTCCCTATTCTAGTTCCATGTTTGGGTCTGAGTTAAGGTTCAGGTTTGCGTCCCGAGTCCATGTTTGGATTGGGATCCGAGTTCGGCTCCCAATTCGGGTCTAGGTCTGATTTTGAGTCCGGGTCCTAGTCCGGTTACGGTTCTGGATCCAAGTCCTATTTTAGTTATTATTCCAAGTCAAAGTCCTTGTTCCAGTCTTTGTCAAATACCGGTTTGGGTTCCAATTTTGGGTCACAGGGTACGGGTTCGGGTCCACTTTTGGGTTTGGGACTGGGCTCAGGTCCGAGTGTGGGTTCGGGTACTCGTCAGGGTTCATGTCCAGGGCTGGGTGCCAAATCAAAACACCGACTACTTGTCTTGTCAAAGCCCTTGGTCTAGATCCAGATCCAAATCTCGGGTCCCAATCTGATTCAATTTTTGGTGCCGGCTTACGAGCTGGTCCTATGTTCAAGTTCGGTTCTGGGTCGGGTACTTGGTCTCGTTCCTAGTTCTGTTTCCCAGGTCCTTATCCTAATTCTTGGTCTAGGTCCCGGTTATTGTGTAGGTTTGGGTCCCGATCTAGGTTCAGTTTCGAGTCCTAGTCTCGGTTCGGGCTTAGGTCTCTGTCTGGGTTTTGATCTAGGTTCGGGTTTGGGTTTAGGTCCTAGTTCCTGGTCCTTGTCCTCGTCCTAGTTCGGTTCTAGTTCCATTTGTCATTTTGAGTTCGAGTTTGGGTTTTAGTTCGTGTCAGAGTTCGAGTCCTGGTCTGAGTTTGGGTTCCGGTCTGAATTTTAGTCTAGGTCCAAATCCAGCTCCAAGTCCGGGTCTAGCTTTGGGTCTGATTCGAGATGTGGGTTTGAGTTTGGGTTCGAGTCTGTGTTCGGGTTTGTGTCCAGGTCTGGACCCCGATCTGGGTCTAGGTTCGGGTCCAGGTCCAAGTTAGGGTCCCGAGTGCGGGTCCAAGTTTGGGTCAGGGTCAGGATCTCGGTCCAGATCTAGGTCCAGCATTTCGATCCTAGTCTTGGTCTTGTTCCGAGTCCATGTTCGTATCCGGATCCCTATTTAGGTCCAAGTCTGTGTTTGGGATCAGGTCCAAGATTTAGGTCCAGGTCCGGGTCTCAATTTCGGTCTGGGTACAAGACCGTGTCCGGGCCCGAGTTCTAGTCTCAGTTTTGGTCTGAGGCTAGGTCTGTGTTCAGTTCTACGTCTGGGTTCGGGTCCTGTTCACGGTCCTAGTCTTGTACTATTGTCCCGGTTCGGCATTTCTTGTTCAGGTTCTAATTTTGGGTCCTAGGTCTAGGTCTGGGTTCTGGTCCTAGTTTGAGTCCCAAATCTAGACAACGACTAATGGTCTGTTCAAGGCCCCGTTACCCGAATCCCGAGTCAAGATCTGGATCACTGTCATGGGTCTCGGTCTGGTTGTGGTTCAAGTCCCAAGTCCCATTTCTGAGTTTGGGTTCAGGATAGAGACTAGGGTGAAGTTCTAGGTCCGGACCCTGGTTCTGTGTCCTTAGTCTAGTTCCATGTTTCTGTCTGAGTTCAGGTTCAGGTCCCGAGTCCAGGTTTGTGTTGCGATCGGGTCCGGCTCCCAATTCGGGTCTAGGTCTGATTTTGAGTCCGGGTCCTAGTTTTACAGTTCTGGATCCATGTCAAATTTTAGTTATGATTCCAAGTCAAAGTCCTAGTTCCAGTCTTCGTCAACTTCCGGTTTTGGTTCCAATTTTGGGTCATAGGGTACAGGTTCGTGTCCACTTTTGGGTTTGGGACTCGGTTCAGGTCCGAGTGTGGGTTCGAGTCCTCATCAGGATTCGGGTCTAGGGCTGGTTCCCAAATCCAATCACTGACTACGGGTTTTGTCCAAGCCCTAGGTCCAGATTCAGATCCCAATCTCGTGTCCCAGTCTGGTTCCATTTCTTGTGCCGGCTCATGAGCTAGGTCCTATGTTCAAGTTTTGGTCTTTGTCGGGTACTAGGTCTCGGTCCTAGTTCTGTTTCCCAGGTCCCTATCCTAATTTTGGGTTCAGGTCCCAGTTATTGTGTGGGTTTGGATCCCGTTCTAGGTTCGGTTTCGAGTTCTAGTCTCGGTTCGGGCTTAGGTCTCTGTCTGGGTTTTGATCTAGGTTCGGGTTTGGGTTTATGTCCTAGTTCCTGGTCCTTGTCCTTTTCCTAGTTCGGTTCTAGTTCCATTTGCGATTCTGAGTTCGAGTTTGGGTTTGAGTTCGGGTCAGCATTCGAGTCCTGGTGTAAGTTTGGGTTTTGGTCCGGATTTCAGTCTATGTCCAGATGAGGCTCCGGGTCCAGGTCTAGCTTTGGGTCAGATTCGAGGGGTGGGTTTGAGTTCGGGTCCGAGTCTGTGTTCAGGTTTGTGTCCACGTCTGGACCCCGATCTGGGTCTAGGTTTGGGTCCAGGTCCAAGTTGGGGTCCCGAGTGCGGGTCCAAGTTTGGGTCTGGGTCAGGATCTCGGTCTAGATCTAGGTCCAGCATTTCGATCCCAGTCTGGATCTTGGTCCGAGTCCATGTTTGTATCGGGATCCCTATCTAGGTCCAAGTCTGTGTTTGGGATCGGGTCAAAGATTTAGGTCTAGGTCCGGGTCTCAGTTCCGGTCTCGGTACAACACTGTGTCCGAGCCTGAGTTCTAGTCTCAGCTTGCGTCTGAGGCTAGGACTGCGTTCAGTTCTATGTCTGGGTCCGGGTCCTGGTCACGGTCCTAGTCTTATACTAGGTTCCTAGTTCGGCGATTCTTGTTCAGGTTCTAATTTTTGGTCCCAAGTCTAGGTCTGGGTTCCGATTTGGTTCTTCGTCTGGGTTCTGGTCCAATTATGAGTCCCAGATCTAGACACTGACTACTGGTCTGTTCAAGGCCCCGTTACCCAAATCCCGAGTCAAGACCTGGATCACTATCAGGGGTCTCGGATGGTTCTGGTTCAGGTCCCAGGTCCAATTTTTGAGTTTGGGTTCGGGATCCAGACTGGGGTGCGGTTCTAGGTCCCGACCCTGGTTCTGTGTCCCTAGTTTGGTTCCATTTTTGCGTCTGATTTCAGGTTCGGGTTTGGGTCCCGAGTCCGGGTTGGGTTGGGATCAGGTCCGGCTCCCAATTCGAGTCTAGGTCTGAGTTGGAGTCCGCGTCCTGGTTCGATTACGGTTCTTGATCTAGGTCCAATTTCAGTTATTAATAAAAGTCCAAGTCCTAGTTCGAGTCTCGGTCAACTTCCAGTTTTGGTTCCAATTTTGGGTCACAAGGACTGGGTTCGGGTCCGGGTATGGGTTCGGGTCCTCGTCAGGGTTCGGGTCCACGGCTGAGTCCCAAATCCAAACACCGACTACCAGTTTTGTCCAAGTCCTGGGTCCAGATTCGGATCAAAATCTCGGGTCCCAGTCTGGTTCCATTTCTAGTGCCGGCTCACGAGCTGGGTCCTATGTTCAAGTTCGGGTCTTGGTCGAGTACTAGGTCCCGGTTCTAGTTCTGTTTCCCACGTCCCTACCCTGATTTTTGGTCCAGGTCCTGGTTATTGTGTGGGTTTGGATTTCGGTATATGTTCAGTTTCGAGTCCTAGTCTCGGTTCGGGCTTAAGTCTATGTCTTGGTTTTGATCTGGGTTCGGGTTTTGGTTTATGTCCTTGTCCTAGTCCTGGTCCTAGTCCTAGTTCAGTTCTAGTTCCATTTGCGAGTTCGAGTTTTGTTTTGAGTTCGGGTCAGAGTTCTAGTCCTTGTCTGAGTTTTGGTTCCGGTACGAATTTCAGTCTATGTCCAGGTCAGGCACCGGGTATGGGTTCGTAACCTGGGTCTTGGTATAGGTTGGGTCCGAGTGGCAAGTTCCAATCCCGATCTGAGTTTGGATTCAGTTCTTGGTCTAAGTCCTTGGTTCTTATCCTTTTTTGGGTTCGAGTTTGGGTCCGCGTCCGGGTCTAGCTTTGGGTCTGATTCTAGGTGTGGGTTTGAGTTCGTGTCTGAGTCTATGTTCGGGTTTGTGTCCAGGTCAGGACCCCGATCTTGGTCTAAGTTCGAGTCCAGGTCCAAGTTGGGGTCCCGAGTGCGGGTCCAAGTTTGGGTCTTGGTCACGATCTCAGTCTAGATCTAGGTCTAGCATTTCGATCCCAGTCTAGGTCTTGGTCCGAGTCCACGTTCGGATCCGAATCTCTATCTAGGTCCAAGTCTGTGTTTGGGATTAGGTCAAAGATTTAGGTCTAGGTCTGGGTCTCAGTTCAGAGCTGGGTACACGACCGTGTCCCGGCCTGAGTTCCAGTCTCAGTTTGGGTCTGAGCCTAGGTCTGTGTTCGGTTCTATGTCTGAGTCCGGGTCCTGGTCCTGGTCACGGTCATAGTCTTGTACTGGGGTCATGGTTTGGCGATTCTTGTTCAGGTTCTAATTTTGGGTCCTAGGTCTAGGTCTTGGTTCGGTTTTTCTTCTTCGTCTGGGTTCGGGTCCTAGTTTGAGTCCCAGATCTAGACACCGACTATTGGTCTATTCAAGGCCCCGCTACCCGAATCCCGAGTAAAGATCTGGATCACTGTCTCGGGTCTCGGTCTGGTTCTGGTTCAGGTCCCTGGTCCCATTTCTGAGTTTGTGTTCGGGATCAAGACTGGGGTGCGGTTCTAGGTCCCGACCCTGGTTCTGTGTCCCTAGTCTGGTTCCATGTTTGGGTCTGAGTTCGGGTTCAGGTTTGTGTCCCGAGTCCAGGTTTGGGTTGGGATCCGGGTGCGGCTCACAATTCGGGTATAGGTCTGATTTGGAGTGAGGGTCCTGGTCCGGTTACGGTTCTTCCAAGTCCAATTCCGAGTTCCAGTCCCGGTCAACTTCCGGTTTCGGTTCTAATTTTGGGTCACAGGGTACGAGTTCGGGTCAACCTTTGGGTTTGGGACTGGGTTCAGCTCTGGGTGTGGGTTTGGGTCCTTGACAGGCTTCGGGTCCAGGGCTGGGTCCTAAATCCAGACACTAACTACACGTTTTGTCCAAGCCTTGGGTCCAGATCCAGACCCCAATCTGGGGTCCCAGTCTTGTTCCATTTCTAGTGCCAGGTCACGAGCTGGGTCCTAGGTTCAAGTTCACGTCTGGGTCGGGTACTAGGTCCCGCTCCTAGTTCTTTTTCCGAGGTCCCTATTCTTATTCTGGGTCAAGGTCCCGGTTATTTTGTGGGTTTGGGTCCCCGTCTAGGTTCGGGTTCGAGTCCTAGTCTAGGTTTGGGTTTGGGTTCAGCGATTATTGTTCAGGTTCTTATTTTGGGTCCCAGGTCTAGGTCTGGGTTAAGGTTTGGTTCTTCGTCTTGGTTCTGGTCCTAGTTTGAGTCCCAGATCTAGACACCGACTACTGGTCTATTCAAGGCCCCGTTACCCGAATCCCTAGTTAAGATCTGGATCACTGTCACGGGTCTCGGTCTGGTTATGGTTCAAGTCCCTGGTCCCATTTTTGAGTTTGGGTTCGGGATCGAGACTGGGGTACGGTTCTAGATCCGGACCCTGGTTTTGTGTCCCTAGTCTGGTTCCATGTTTGGGTCTGAGTTCAGGTTCAGGTTTGCGTCCCGAGTCCATGTTTGGATTGGGATCCGAGTTTGGCTCCCAATTCGGGTCTAGGTCTTATTTTGAGTCCGGGTCCTAGTCCGGTTACGGTTCTGGATCCAAGTCCAATTTTAGTTATGATTCCAAGTCAAAGTCCTTGTTCCAGTCTTGGTCAACTTCCAGTTTTGGTTCCGATTTTGGGTCACATGGTACGGGTTTGGGTCCACTTTTTGGTTTGGGACTGGGTTCAGGTCCGAGTGTGGGTTCGGGTCCTCGTCAGGGTTCATGTCTAGGGTTGGGTGCCAAATCCAAACACCGACTACTTGTTTTGTCCAAGCCCTCGGTCCAGATCCAGATCCCAATCTCGGGTCCCAGTTTGATTCAATTTCTGGTGCCGGCTCACGAGCTGGGTCCTATGTTCAAGTTCGGGTTTGGGTCAGGTACTAGGTCTCGTTCCTATTTCTATTTCCCAGGTCCCTATCCTAATTCTTGGTCCAAGTCCCGGTTATTGTGTAGGTTTGGGTTCCGGTCTATGTTCGGTTTCGAGTCCTAGTCTCGGTTTGGGCTTAGGTCTCTGTCTGGCTTTTGATCTAGGTTCGGGTTTGGGTTTAGGTCCTAGTTCCTGGTCCTTGTCCTCGTCCTAGTTCGGTTCTAGTTCCATTTGCAATTTTGAGTTCGAGTTTGTGTTTTAGTTCGGGTCATAGTTCGAGTCCTGGTCTGAGTTTGGGTTCCGGTCCTAACTTCAGTCTAGGTCCAAATCCGGCTCCAGGTCCGGGTCTAGCTTTGGGTCTGATTCTAGGTGTGGGTTTGAGTTTGGGTTTGAGTTTGTGTTCGGGTTTGTGTCCAGGTCTGGACCCCATCAAGGTCTAGGTTCGGGTCCAGGTCCAAGTTGGGGTCCCGAGTGCGGGTCCAAGTTTGGGTCTGGATCAGGATCTCGGTCCAGATCTAGGTCCAGCATTTCGATCCCAGTCTTGGTCTTGGTCCGAGTCCATGTTTGTATCCGGATCCGTATCTAGGTCCAAGTCTTTGTTTAGGATCGGGTCCAAGATTGAGGTCCAGGTTCGGGTCTCAATTCCAGTCTGGGTACACGACCGTGTCCGGGCCCGAGTTTTAGTCTCAGTTTGGGTTTGAGGTTAGGTCTCTGTTCGGTTCTACGTCTGGGTGCGGGTCCTTGTCACGGTCCTAGTCTTGTACTATGGTCCTGGTTTAGCGATTCTTGTTGAGGTTCTAATTTTGGATCCCAAGTCTAGATCTGGGTTCGGGTTTGGTTCTTCGTTTGGGTTGTAGTCCTACTATGAGTCCCAGATCTAGACATCGACGTCTGCTCTGTTCAAGGCCCCGTTACCAAAATCCCGAGTCAAGATCTAGATCACTGTCATTGGTCTTGGTTTGGTTCTGGGTCAAGTCACGATTCTAGAAACCATTACATCATTCTGAAATTGTATTACCATAGAAGGATTTAGGCAACGACTAGTAACTAATCATCAATATGCAACTCGAAATTCTGGGGAGGTAAGTTTGGATATAATTCAAAAATCAATTTAATGATCTTTGAACGGCATATCTACTAACTATTTCTCCACCCCTATCAGTTCGCAAGATCTTTAACCACTTACCTTAATGGTTTTAACCATTGCTAGAAATTTATGAAATTTTTCAAACATTTCAAATTTCTTTGCATAAGGTATAATCTAGAGTTACATTTTAAGAATACAATGAAAAACTCATATCCACCCCTGAATGTACATCCATCTGCGAATGAGATGAACTACTTTCAGTGGACATAGGCATATTAACTCTTTGCAGAGATTGATCTTGTCCAATCCACTATGAACAAGATACAAATGCCATAGATTAATGAAAAATGTGGTTGAGTCTTTTGATGAGTTAGGTATAGTTACATCAAAGAGTTCTTAGAATAGTGCAAGTGGATCCTGGTCACAGAATATCAAACTCATATTCCATACAGTTTGAATCCATTGATAGAAAATACTTATTAAACACTTGAAAAGTGTAACTGTATTGCTTCCTGGAAATAGAAATATAAGAAAATTTCTGTTTGGATTATAAAATTAAAGTCAAAGACTTAAATTCAACAAAATATAATGAGTAATTCTTTCTTGGACCACCACTACTAATTTAACTCTAAGTCAAATTTGCCCATAAAGTAGGAGATTTCTAAGATTGAGGATTTATATCAATTAGGAATAGAATTTCGGGATTATAATCATATGTGTCATTTAATTTCTTAAGAGAAAATATAGAATGACATGAAATGATTTATAGACCATTCATCTAATGATATGTTATTGAGCTTTTCGAAATGAATAAGCTAAGAGGAATTAGGATAATTTCATTGTTTAAATAAGAATCCAACGATGCTTCAATTAGCGAAAGTCAAAGTAATCTTATTTATATAATCTTCATGTTTCATATTGTAAAAATACTAGTCTAAGGTGTCATCAATTGATGAACAGCTAGATGTTGCATATACAATATTTATCTTTCGAGATATAACATAATTACGTATGTCTAATGGTGAAAATCCACTAGGGATTTATCTCATTAGATAAACAAACCAAGTTAGACCAACAATGAAGATTCGAAATTAAACTACAACTTAATAACAGAAAATAACATGGTTCAATATAAATTCATACACAATTCAGAAATTATAAACATATAGCAAGTAGGAATGACAAGTGAAAATACTAAAACATACAATCTTAAATAATTTCCAAGGTTTTCAACAAACTGATACAGTGTCCCGGTAGGCGAGAGTCAAAGTATCATTCATTGAATAGAGTTGTCAGCTCATCTAGAATAGAAACCATTCTAGCAACCTTTTATTCGATCAAAATAAGAATCCAACGTTGTCCCGGTAGGCGAGAGTCAAGGTTATTCTCATTTTATGAGCTTCCACCATTGTTTCATGTTTTATATTTTTATCTCTAAGTAGTCACCGTAGGGGAGAGTCGAATAGAGACGAAAACTTACAAAACACTTATCAAATGAGATCTTACGGTGTTAAATGCGTTAAACGAATAACCATCCATAGGGGGACGAAGTCTAGCGTGTCGAGGTTATATTGAAAACATTTAACTATTGTAAGACCAACAATGGAGATCGAATATCTTAATAATAATAAAGCTCATTATTTAAAAAGAGCTATATTTTCATTGATACTTATTTTAATCTATTTATTTTAAATATATATTTATTTAATTAAAATTTCCAATTTAGAATGAAAAATTCTAAATATAAATTTTAATTTAATATTTATAAATTTTACTTAGATGGATATGAAAAGAACATGAATTTCTTCCATCTTTGTAATAATTTCTAATAAATATTTAGAAAAATATTCAATTTAAGTTGTTACAAAATTAATTTAAATTAATTTACAACTCAAATTTAATTTTCTATAAATATATATTGCATTTCAAAAAATTAAAGCATTCAAGGATACAATTTTCGAAAATGCATGTTAAAACAAAAAATAAATCCTGGAAAAATTATTCTAATTTAATGTTGGCCCAAAATTAATTAATAAAATTAATTTACAACAAAAAATATAATTTTCCTATTTAATTAAACATATATAAGAAAAATTTCAAATATTTAAGTATGATGATAAAAATCAACTTAAATATTAATTTTCTATTTAATTAAATACACTAGAAAAATACTTCAAGCAAAAATATCACCTATCTAGACTTTTCTTTGACTAGTTAATTCAATTTCTAATAATATATTTTAATTCATTTATTTTAAATTAATCAATAAATGAAAAAATCATTGATTTAAGTTGGTCAAAAATTAAAATAAATAATTTACAACTTTAATCTATTTTTCAAATAAAATTCAAAATTCCAGCATTTAAGAAATGCAATTTCGAAATTTTATTAATAAAATAAAGAAAAAAATATTTTGAAAATTATTTAAATTTAGTTGAAGAATTAAATGTCACGAAAAAGAAATATTTAAGTATCATGATGAAAATCAACTTAAATATTTAATTTTCAAATTAATTAAATGTATTAAATTCAAGAAATAAATAATTAAGTGTACAGAAGGCTTAATTATTAATCTCTAGTTTAATACTAGGAAAAATATACTTAAAATAAATTGTACCAAAATTAATTATTTCAATAATTAATTTCACAATGTATAATATTTTCCTATTTAATATTAGAAATAATAAGTAGTCTAGAAATAAACTATCTAGAAAATATCTTATTTGACTAAGTATCTTTTCCACAAAATTTGAAAAAATATCTAATTTAGGTTGTATTAGAAAAAATCTAGAACCTAAATATTTTTTAAATTTAAATTTAATTAAACATCAAAAATTAAGTTGTAACTACTTAATTTGAAAATATTCCATTTTTAAGTTAATATTCGAAAAGATATTAACTTAAAAAATACCTAAAATATTCAATTTCAAGTTAATATTCGAAAAGATATTAACTTAAAAAATATCTAAAGAATCTTAAAAACCAATGCATAAAATTCCTCAACTTGATTTTGAAATTTTAAATCCAAAAGATATTCAGATTTAAGTTGGTTAGTTGTAGATAACCAAATATCAACTTAAATAGGAATATTTAATGAAAAATTTAAATTAAGCTCCAGAAAGAATCTAGATGGTTATATCAGTAAAACCCTATGTCTGATAAATCTAGGAAACTTTATTCACATAGTCATGTTTACTTTCCAATGTGTTGACAGCACAATAAAACAGGATCAAGTGTGTGAAAAGGGTTTTAGATGAGTTTATACATTATGTACATATAATCATGAAACAAATCATGTGAACCATTCAACATTAAATGTTATTTCTGATCTATATTAATAAGTAAATCTGATTATATTGAAATCAGTTTTATTTAGGGAATAAAACCCAACACCAAGTTCCAATCCCGATCTGAGTCTAGATTCAGTTTTGGGTCTAAGTCCTTAGTTCTGATCCTGGTCTGGGTTCGAGTTTGGGTCCGGGTCTACCTTTGGGTTTGATTCTTGGTGTGGGTTTGAGTTCAGGTCTGAGTGTGTGTTCGGGTTTGTGTCAAGGTCTGACCCCGATCTGGGTCTAGGTTTGGGTCTAGGTCCAAGGTTGGGTCCCGAGTGTGGGTCGAAGTTTGGGTCTGGGTTAGAATCTCGGTCGAGATCTAGGTCCAGCATTTTGATCCCAGTCTGGGTCTTGGTCCGAGTCCACGTTCGTATTCGGATCCCTATCCAGGTCCAAGTCTGTGTTTGGGATCGGGTCCAAGATTTAGGTCCGGGTCCAGGTCTCAGTTCCGGTCTGGGTACATGACCATGTCTGGGCCCGAGTTCCAGTCTCAATTTGGGTCTGAGGCTAGGTCTGTGTTCGAGTTTGGTTCTTCGTCTGGATTCTGGTCCTAGTTTCAGTCCCAGATCTAGACACCGACTACTGGTCTGTTGAAGGCCTCGTTACCCGAATCGCGAGTCAAGATCTGGATCACTGTCACGGGTCTCGGTCTTGTTCTGGTTCATGTCCCAGGTCCCATTTCTGGGTTTGGGTTCGGGATCGAGAATGGGGTGCGGTTCCATGTCCCGACCCTGGTTCTGTGTCCCTTGTTTGGTTCCATGTTTGCGTCTGAGTTCAGGTTTGGGTTCGGGTCTTGAGTCCATGTTTGGGTTGTTGCTCCAGAATTCGCCCAAAATACGTGGACCAGTCGAGAGGGGACACGTGGATCAGATAACTTGGAAAGATTTGCTAAGTCTTTGTGCGCCACCAGGAAGCACTGTTAGCATGGGTCCCGGAGGAGGCACCCGGAGTACAAGGTACTCCAGGAAGCTAGTATAGCGTGAAGGCTCTCCGAGATATGTCAGGTCTCTCCCGAGCGATCAAGTCGCATTTAATGCTGCATGGGAGGAAGCGTGTTGGTACTGTAACACGCAATAAAGTCTGACGGCACAACCCCCAAACAGCAGCGCTACAGTAATGATCATTTAAGTCTAGCGACGGCTACTCTGCGAAGAGTCACGTCAATCACAAGGCAAAAAGGACATTCTCCATAAAAGCCCTACAGCACCTAGGGATTTGACCATGCATCACCCATGGTATATTCATCGGAAATGCCCAACTTTATGGATACTTACAGACACATGTGTAAGAACAATTCTAGGGATTACCCCACCAAAACACTATAAATACCCCCTCAAAGCTCATTTAATGGGGTAGAGAATCTTGGGTTGCAAAAGAGCAAGAAGAGAAAATACTCACCAAGAACATTCTCTGTATTTATGAGAAAGACATTCTCTCAAGTGTAGAATCTGTATTAAATACATCCATTAATAACAGTGGCTCGTGGACTAAGGCTCATTAACGCCCCAACCACGTAAAAAATCTTCATCTCACTTTCTTACAGCTCTTTATTATAATCATATTTTAATAGTTGCCGAAAACCTCGGTCAACATTTTGGTGCTTTCATTGAGAGCTGAGGAAAGCTGCTTCACAACAAGCATTTAACTTCACAACAATGGTGGAGACAAGAGCTACACGTCATCCTCGCCCTCTAGAAGACGCTCAAGACCCCAATGAGGAAGATGTAGCCTCAAGGGCAGCAGAGGAGTCCGAGGAAGAAGAAGAAGAAATAGTTCCCGACGAGAACTACGAGGAACACCTCGACGAGTATGCCTACGACGGAGGAAGCTACTCGGAGTTGGTGCTCCTTAGACAAAAAGCTATCGATCATGAAACTGAGATCGAAGCTCAGAAAGTGCAAAACCAAAAAATGCAGGAAGTGATGCTAGCCATGCAGAAAGCCATGGAGGCAGCTGGTATTCACGTGCATCCCAAGGCGATGGCCGCTGGGCTCGACGGGGAGCCAGCGACGTCTTCGCCTAATTCCCAGCAGCAAAGACCTAGGGAACCTAGCCCTATAAGGCACCCTGCTGAGGAAAACCAAACAAAAAACCCTACTTCTACCCCTGGTCGGAAGAAAAAGGTGCAGGATCCGCGAAGGGTCCGCTCGGATTTCCCTAAAGGGAAAGGTCCGCAGAGGGGCAAGCCCCAAAGAGGGAGTCTTGGCCCTCAGGATCGAGGGGACCGGAAAAGCGTTTCCGTGCACCAGGAACCAGGGGGTAGAGGAAGAAGAGGACAGAGATGTCCACCCATTGATCTGAGAAATCAAATCAATGGGAATCAAGGTGACCTCCGGGATCACCTTGACCAAAAAAGATACAGGCCCGTGGTCTCCTCGGGTACTGTAAACGAAGGGATTATGGCGGAACTTGCCATACTTCGAAAAGATATTGCTCGAGTCTCCCAGAGGCAGAAGGGAGACGACTCCGACTCGGACAGTGAGGATCGGGAGCCTTGTGCCAAACATATCCTGGAGGCGGAGCTCCCTAAAAACTTCAAGATGCCCGAAATGGCAGCATATACTGGGAACTCCGACCCCAGTGATCACTTGTCACGGTTCAACCGGGTCATGACAGTCATGCGGGTCAGCAATGACGCCAAATGCTTGTGCTTCCCCCTCACTCTGAGCGGATCGGCAGAGGAATGGTTCAAAAAATTGGAACCAGGATCGGTGGGTTGCTGGAACAAACTCCAAACCAACTTCCGGAGACAATTTGTCGCTGCTAGGAAGGTCAACTTGGAGGTTAGTGCCTTGACCAACATCAAGCAACTGCCCACCGAGACCTTGAAGAATTACATCAAGAGGTTCCGAGAGGAAGCCTCGAAGACCAAGAAGGTCGACGACGGACAACAGCTTGCGCTTCTCCAAGCAGGAATCCGCACTGGGACTCCCTTCTGGAACGAATTACAGCAAGAAGGCGCTGCTAGCCTTCAGGACTTCCAGAAGCGAGTCCAAAAATATATTAACCTCGAAGAAGCCCAGATCGTGGCTTACGGAGGCTATTATCCCACCGGGATAGCGGGATACATGCCAGGAGTGTCGCCCTCGGGTACTGTCCCGACCGCGACTCCCCCGGTAAGTGGCATACAGTTCTCTGCCACTCCCGGATACAGCCAGGGTCAAGCTTTGGCCCCGGCATCTTCCCATTACGGCAACCCGTCCGGGGTGAATGGACGGACTCCTTCACAGGCTGCCCCGACTGCTAGCTTAACAGGCCCTACCCAGGGGTCGAGGAGCAAAAGGTCCTCCAAGGGCAGCACCCGAACGGGAGAGAAGCGCCAAAAGAAGGGGTACACACCCCAATACACCCAGTACACAGAGCTCACGGACTCGCAGGAACGTGTATATTTTGCCACAAGGCAGAATACACACTACCGGAGACCCCAGCCATTGTACAAAGACAGCTCCCGGAGAGATCCGAGTAAAAGGTGCGAGTACCACAACGACATTGGTCATAGCACCAATGAGTGTAAAAATCTCAAAGACGAGATTGAAAATTTGATCCGTTTGGGCCACCTCTATGAGTGGATCAAAAATAGGTTGCCCCACCTTAATCCAGGGCAGGTGGCCGGGGGTATGCTTCCGGGAACGCCAGGGGGTACAGCAGGAGTATTGCCTCCAGCTGCCCCCGCAGGTGACACCCAGCATATACCCGGGCTACCGCCCCGGCCTAATGGACGGGTAGCCATGATCTCCGGAGGTCCCCATATCGGAGGAAACACTCGCAAGGAGCGAAAAAGATATGCCGAGGCCGCAAGACACAGTGAGGTGTGGGAGGTTACTCAACTCCCGGCTCAAAGACCTCGGCTAATGGACCAGCCCATAACGTTCACGGAAGAAGACGCCAAGACGGTGCGTTTTCCTCAACACGACCCGCTGGTCCTAGAGACCCCATCGCAAATAAGGTGGTGGCTAGGGTCCTGATTGACAATGGGAGTTCCGTGAATTTGCTCTTCAAAGAAGCCTTCACTGCGATAGGGTTGACCGACCGGGACCTCTCGCCTAGTGGATCGCAGCTCACAGGGTTTAACGGGACGACGCTAATCCCGATGGGAAAAGTCAGGCTCCCAGTCACCCTGTGCCCAGATACCCCCCAAAGCACATTCAAGTATTGCACCTTCGTGGTGGTAGACTGTCCAACAGCCTACAACGCAATCCTAGGCCGACCGGCCCTCGTCGACTTTGGTGCAATTACTTCAATCCGACATCTATGCCTAAAATTCCCTACCCAGGAAGCCGGAGTCGGAACGGTGAGGGGAAATCAAGGAGAGGCCAGGCAATGTTACAATGTTGCCACCCACTTGCCAGTACTCATGGTCCGGGGGCCCCTTGAGATAGAGAAGGCTGAAGAGGACGAGTTTGATCCTCGCATAGGGTCCGAAAGGGTCGTGGAACCAATGGAGGACGTCGAAGAAATACCAGTGTGCGACGACGACTCCACCAAAGTACTCCGGATAGGGAGGAGCCTGGATCCGGAGGAAAAAGATAAAATAATAAAAACACTGAAGGGCGCCATCGACATCTTCGCATGGCGCCAAGAAGACATGACCGACATCAGCCCTCATGTCATCACCCATGTACTCAATGTCAACCCGGACATGCCCCCTGTACAGCAAAAGAGACGCCCGCTCGACTCGGTGAAAGCCGGTGCCTTAGAGAAAGAGGTGGATAAACTTTTGTCCAATGGCATGATCCGCGACGTGTATTATCCGGAATGGCTGGCCAATCCGGTCCTGGTGCCCAAGCCGAACGGGACTTGGCGAGTTTGTATAGATTTCACAGATCTAAACAAAGCCTGCCCAAAGGACTGCTTTCCGCTGCCCAGGATCGACCAGATGGTAGACGCCACGTCCGGATTTAAGCTGCTATCTTTCACGGATGCCTATGCTGGGTACAACCAAATAAAAATGCATACGGCAGACCAGGAGTGCACTAGCTTCAGGACCGATAAGGGGGTATACTGTTACCTAGTCATGCCTTTCGGACTGAAAAACGCCGGAGCAACCTATCAAAGAATGGTTAACCGGATGTTTAAAAGCCTCCTGGGACGAAACATGGAGGTATATGAAGACGACATGCTCGTCAAATCCAAAGCATGCAACAGCCATGCAAGCGACTTAGAAGAATGTTTCGAAGTCGTCCGGAGATACGGCATGAAGCTCAATCCGAAAAAATGCACCTTCGGGGTCAAGTCGGGAAAATTCCTGGCCTTCATAGTCAGCCAAAGGGGGATCGAGGGGAACCCAGAGAAAATCCAAGCTCTCCTGGATATGCCATCCCCCAAGAAACATAAGAACGTGCAGAGCCTGACCGGAAAGGTAGCCGCACTGAGCCGCTTTATCCACGATCCACGGACAAGTGCATACCATTCTTCAACATACTGAAGAAATGCCAAAAATTCGAATGGTCAGATGAATGCGAGGAGGCATTCAAAAGGTTAAAAGACCACATGGCCAAACCTCCTATCCTATCAAAACCCGTCCTTGGAGAAGACTTGTTCCTTTACTTGGCCGTCTCCGAGCATGCGGTCAGTGCTGCACTGGTCCGGGAGGAAGAAAAAATTCAGCACCCCGTGTACTATGTTAGTAAGCGCATGGTAGGGGCCGAGACAAGGTACCCGGTTATTGAAAAATTAGTATTCTGCCTCCTGATGGCATCGAGGAAGTTGAGACCATACTTCCAAGCCCATCCGACCAGAATCTTGACCAATCATCCACTCCGGCAAGTTCTCCAGAAGCCTGAAGCATCTGGAAGACTCCTCAAGTGGGCGATGGAGCTGAGTCAGTTCGACTTACATTACGTGCCCCGGATTTCCATAAAAGGCCAAGCCTTGGCAGACTTCATCACCGAATGCAATGAAGCCGAGGCAACAGCCATTACACCGGAGCCACCAATCCCCACTTGGAGAGTATTTGTGGACGGAGCTTCTAATGAGAACGGTTCAGGAGCCGGAGTGGCTATGATATCACCTACTGGATTGCGGCTCCAGGCAGCACTCCGATTCAACTTCACAGCTTCGAATAACGAAGCCGAATATGAGGCCCTGATAGCAGGGCTAAAATTGGCTAAAGCTGTAGGAGCCAAGAGAGTGGAAGTCTACAGCGATTCTCAGCTGGTCGTAAACCAAGTTTCCGGAGAATACCAAACTCGCGGCGAGCGGATGGCCGCGTAGGTAGCCATAGTCCGAGAATTGCTCCACGAGTTCACAGACTACAAAATAGAAAGAATCCCCCGAGAGAAGAATGCTCATGCGGACTGTCTGGCTAAGTTAGCCTCGGACAGCGAAATCGAAGAGCTGGGGGTAGTACCAGTGGAACGCTTAGCGGAGCCAAGCATCAAAATAAAAGAGACCACACAAACGGTTGGGCAAGAACCCAGCTGGATGGTCCCCATCATAAAGTACATAACCACAGGTGAGTTGCCCCAAGAGAGGGCACTGTCTCGAAAGATTCAGTATCAGGCTCATCGTTATGTAATGATGGATCAAATTCTCTACCGGAGAGGACTCAGCATGCCTTATTTAAGGTGTGTATCGGACCCTGAAGCTAGGCAAATCATGCTGGAGGTCCATGAAGGGTTCTGTGGAGATCATACAGGAGGACCCAGCCTCTCAAAGAAAATATTGAGGCAAGGGTACTTCTGCCCAACAATGAAAAAAGATTGTATAGACTATGTCCAAAAGTGTGACTCGTGCCAAAGGTACGCGAACATACCGAGAGCTCCTCCAAATGAGATCACTTTGATGACCAGCCCCTGGCCCTTCGCGGTCTGGGGAATAGATCTCATCGGGTCTCTACCTACGGGAAAAGGAGGGGTAAAGTATGCAATAGTAGCAGTGGACTACTTCACCAAGTGGACAGAGGCTGAGCCTATGAAGACAATAACTGCTAAGAAGGCATTGGACTTTGTTATTAAAAACATAGTGTGTCGATACGGCTTGCCTCATAAAATAGTCTCAGACAATGGAAAGCAATTTGATTGCGAGGAATTTACTGACTTCTGCAACCAACACGGAGTGGTAAAAAGCTTCTCCGCGGTAGCCCGGCCTCAAACAAACGGCCAGGCGGAAGCAGTCAATAAAATCCTAAAGGTCACCTTGAAAAAGAAGCTACTGGCCTGTAAAAATAACTGGCCTGAAGAATTGCCAAGGGTATTGTGGGCCTACCGGACGACCCCCAGAACCACAACCGGTCACTCGCCATTCTCAATGGCGTACGGTTGTGAAGCAATGGTCCCGGTGGAAACATTATTCCCATCCCACAGGAGGACGACTTATGATCCGGCCACTAATCAGGCACTGCTCCAAGAGGCTTTGGATCAAGTCGAAGAACTCCGGGATGAGTCTCAAATACGGATGGCTGCTTATCAAAAGAAGGTGACCAAGTATTTTAACTCCAAGGTTAAAAACAGAAAATTTGCTATTGGGGATATGGTCCTAAGAAGGGTTTTTCCAGCCACCCAAGAACCCGGAGTGGGGGTACTTGGACCAAATTGGGAAGGACCATATGAAATCGAGGACGAAATCGGTTCTGGCACTTACAAACTGAAAAGAATGGACGGAACTACTGTCCCAAGAGCCTGGAATGCCGATCACCTCAGAAAATATTACCAGTAGCAAATTAAACTTAGATTTTGTTCAAAGGGTTTGTACCGTCCAAATGTATGCCTCCTCTATATTAAATAAAACTGAGTGCCTTAAAAACAAAGTTTCTATGCCACTCAGGGGGGTACTAGGGTATACCGCACGGACAAACAAAAACAAACTAAGTAAAATATCCTGACCCAAAGGGCAGGTCAAAAATATGCGCAAAAATAAAAAGCATAAGTATAAAAATCCTGAGCCAAAGGACAGGTTAAAATATCTAAGTGTGACAAATAAAGATCGCATATATAAAAGAAAATATCCTAGCCCAAAGGGCAGGTCATATACATATAAATGGCCCGGGGACAGGCCTTAAAATATAATTGTCTCCCCTTCAAAGGAAAGCTGCCGCCTATATGTAAATTGTTCTAAGGCAGCAGCAAATATGTACAAACAAAAAAAAAGAGTTATAAAAGAAACGGGTAGAATCTGGGTCAATAATAAGGCAGCTCAGTCAGCCCGCGGAGGAAGACGAGGTCCAATCCGTGCCTCAAGCGCAGCATCAAGCTTCTTCTTCTTTTCCCGAAATCTGGCAATCATCTCCTCGGGTTTGGGATAAAAAGTAAGCTTGATACTCTGATCATTGGTGGCCCAAGCCATGTAGACACCATCATCAAAGCGCTTCGGGCACCGGGCGCAGGAAACAGGGGAAAGGAGCTCGGCCCTCTTGGCCTTCCTGGTGGACTGTTCTTTGAAATCCCTAAGCTCCTTCAGCTCCGCAGCTAAAGCGGCCTTGGATTCAATGTCCGACTGGTGAGTCTCCTCTAGAGATCTCACCTTGGCGGCCATTTCATCCAAAGCCTCCCTGGCCTCCCGGAGATCTCGCCTGGCCTTCTCGGCAGCAGCCCTTAGTTCCTCCTGATGATGGGCCTCCATCCTGTCTCTCCGCTGAGCCTCGTCCCGGATCATGGCCTCTGCCTGAGCCTCCCTCCGTCTGGCCTCCTCTTCCTTGGCCTTGGCCGCTGCCTCCTGGCGCTCGGCAGCCTCCTGGTAGATCTGCCTCTCCGCTGTGAGGTCTTGGAGGACCTTCCTGACGTCATTCATGTCCCCAAAGTCGGACAGAGCGAAGCCATGGTTTATGATGTTCCTGGAGAGGCGGCCAGCCTCAGCAGCAAGCTGAACCATAACGAGATATAAGGAAAAATTTCTCAAAGGAAGAAAACAAAATACAAACAACAAAAAGGAAACGCAAAAAATCGCAAAGTACTTACCACCGTGAGAGAATGGCTGAGGTCCTGGACCTGGAAGATGGAGTTCAGGGAAGCACAAGTGGCAAACCGCTTGGGCGCACAACGTGTAAGCTGAGAGGCGAACTCGCCGGTCATCTCCGCGGCAAAGGGAGCCAAAGTAGGCCCTAGGAGAGGCCGGAACCAGTCCGTTAAGGGGTCCAGATTGAGGTTCCACGGATCCCGGTATTCCGGGTGGTTGATGCTCGCCTCAATCTCAGCTCGCAGAATCCTCCTAAGGGCCTCCACTTCGGCATACCCCCGGGAGTACTCGTCCATAGCGTAGTTGTGTTTGTCTATGCGAAGCTCCTGCCTCCCCTCATCCCCCGGAATCGGGGTAAGCTCGATGTGGGGAGGAGCAGGATTTTCCTCCATCGGGGAGACCCCGCCGTCTAGGCCATGGGCAGGAGTGTCGGCCCTCCGAGGCCTCTTCGGCTCGTCCTGGGCAATCATCTTGCCCTTACGCTTGCGGATCAAGGCCACTTCAGGCTCCTCCTCGTCCTCCTCTGCTACCTCCGGAAGGGCTTGAGGCTCTCCTGCACCCTCAACGGCCTCTCCCAGAAGCACCTCCTCGTCATCCACTAAGTCAATGGTTTCAGGAGGAGCGGCGGAAGGAACCTTCAAGGAAGGGGCCGGGGGAGAGGGGGTGAAAGCCGGAGGAGCCACGGGAGTATGAACCCCGGCAAGCTGTTCCAGGATGGCATCCATGGAGGAACCTGTTCCAAAAAATAAGCAAGTGTTAGAAGTTCGTGAGAAACCGCTTATAAAAGATACAGCAAATAAGCTACTCCTACCCGAACTTCCTAATTCGGCCCTAGCAAAGTCCTGAACTTTAATGCTGGCAGCATCATCTCCAAGATAACTGTCCGAGGGCCGAAACCAGCTGGACGCTATGTAAGCTGATGGACCTAAGGGAATAGGTTCCGGAGGGCCGGAGCCCATCCGGGACCGACCTAGGTAATCTCCTAAGTTCGTAAAATAAAATTCCTTCAATCGATCCCCCCACCGGGTCAACGGCATCTTAAATGTACGAAGACGCTCGTCGAACCCTACGGGCCTATGATTGGTATATTCATCAACGGAAGGAACATAGCGTATTATCAAGGGAGACTTACCGCCGGCACCGGAAGTGCTAGCACCGGGAGCACCCGAGTTTGGTTCGGGGGCTGAAGGCTGAGGCCGGGAAGTCTGTCTCTCGGAAGAATCTTCAAGACGAAGGGGCCTCCCGGCGGGACGATCCTCAATCTCTTCTTGAAGTATCTTGTCAAAAAATTTTGCTTCGGACTTCCCGCCAATGGCTTGGCTCCTTCGCACCACCGGACTCCCCACGCGAAGCCCTCTCCCAGAGGCAGCCTGGGCCTTAGAGTACGCCTTCTCCTGGGCCTTCCGGTAGAGATAATCTTGGTACTTCTTCTCTGCCGTAGCAATGAGCTCATCCCGGAAGGCCTTCTCCGCAACCGGCGCCCTCACATTGGGGCAGATGACCCGTGAGAGGTTGGAGTCATCCACGGATTGGTGAGAAAGGATAAGTTTGGCCTTCCTACAGTTCTCCGTGGTGACTAGGCCCCCGACATCAAGATCGGCGTGGTCGTAGGAGGCAAAGGCTTGGGCCCTTCGAAGGAAAGCCTGAGTGGGAAGCGTCCGTTGATAAGGTGGGATCCGCACCCACTCCGTGAGAAGCTCCGGGTGGTCCACGGCCCGGAACCCGGAAGAAAAGAAAAAGCGGTGGCGGTACTCCTTAACATGAGTCTGCCTATTATACGGAACCACCCCCTCGTTAGCAGGGTGGATCCGGAACCCATAAAAACCATCCTTAAGTTTGTCCCCTTTCTTGGGGACGGATACAAGTTCATAAAAATATAAAATTTCCGCCGGGCTGGGAGACCCCCAGCCACGGGCGGTGTAAAAAATAAATAAGCCTGAGAGCAGGCGGTAAGCTTGAGGAATAAGTTGGTATGGCGCAAGGCCGACAAATACAAGAAAATTAACAAAGTAATCTTGGAGTGGGAGCATGGCACCGGTCATCAAATGGGTCTGACTCCAAGCCCCGAAGCCCTCATAGTTATGATTAGGCGTCTCCGAGTCGCGAGGAGGCCGGTGAAATGTCCCTGAGGTGGAGGGTTTGATCCCGGCCACATTAATAATGTTCTCCTGCTGGTGAGGACAAGTCAGGGTTGATCGAAGCTCGGCCGCTTCCCAACCGGTTGCACGGGACTTGTACCCCTCCTGGGCAACGGGTCCCAGAGAAACCTCCTCCAGCGTGGCCATATTTTTCCCTTTCTTCTTCGAAGATTTTGAGCCAGAAGCAGACATTTTGTGTTCTGAGAAAAAACAAAAAGGGAAAAAGAAAAGTCCAGCAGTTAGGTCCCATACCAAACCCTAAATCAAGAAAAAGGGAGTGGGGGTCCCCTAACCGCTGGAAAGAGGCCCCCTCCGGACACGTGTCACATGGGAAACTCTGGAGAGAATCCCTGAACAAGTGTCGGGTGCAGTGAAGTCGCAGAAAGTGGTTTTGCAAAAAGAAAAAAAGAAAAAAAAAAGAGAAAAGCCATCCTATGCCCTAAGCAACTGTTAAACGAAGAACACATGGCCCTCTTCAAACAAAACTGTATAACTACAACAGGGGCACGATAATGGCTATTCTACAACTAACGCAGTAAACATACAGCAGAACTCGAAGAACTTAAACACTCACAGAAGCCTCTAAGTACGAACCCAGAAAACGAACGAAGTAAATATAAGCATGTTATTATCTAAGGATGCAAGAAACTTACAGTCGATCGTTGAACTGGAGGTACTGAATGTGGTTGAGTGAGAGTTGAGAAGAGCTGGCAACGTCAAACACCGGAAAACTGAATGAAGTGTCTGGGTATTAAGACAGTTCGTGCTACTTCGAGGACTTTTCTCTCTAGGAAATTCGAGCAGAAATGGCAAGGAATGGAAAGTAACCGAAATGAAGGAAAGGTGGTGGCTTTTATAGGCAAAAACGCATGAGGAACAGGTGTCATCACCTACCAATCGCACGGTGGGGGAGACGCACGATTCGAATTCCCAAAGATCAACGGATCAGATCAATCTACCATTAAGGCGGTGGAAACGTTTGAGTATCCGTCTGACACCATTAATGCGCCGCATCAATCATGGGGTGGGAAACGAATCGACCTCTGCAAAAGCGAATCGCTGCATTTAATGCCATTATCAGACGCACCTCCACGCGCCCCAGGATCGTATTAGAAGACCGAGGAGGCGGCTGGAGACATTCCTGCAAAAAGCAAATCGCTGCATTAAATGACATCATTTAATTTGCCCCCACGCGCTCGAGGCTCGAGCTAGGGAAACGAGGAGTCAACCGGAGACACTTGAACAAGCCTTGGTTTATTTTTACTAAGTAAACAAGGCTTGGGGGGTAAATGTTGCTCCAGAATTCGCCCAAAATACGTGGACCAGTCGAGAGGGGACACTTGGATCAGATAACTTGGAAAGATTTGCTAAGTCTTTGTGCGCCACCAGGAAGCACTGTTAGCATGGGTCCCGGAGGAGGTACCCGGAGTACAAGGTACTCCAGGAAGCTAGTATAGCGTGAAGGCTCTCCAAGATATGTCAGGTCTCTCCCGAGCGATCAAGTCGCATTTAATGCTGCATGGGAGGAAGCGTGTTGGTACTGTAACATGCAATAAAGTCTGACGGCACAACCCCCAAACAGCAGCGCTACAGTAATGATCATTTAAGTCTAGCGACGGCTACTCTGCGAAGAGTCACGTCAATCACAAGGCAAAAAGGACATTCTCCATAAAAGCCCTACAGCACCTAGGGATTTGACCATGCATCACCCATGGTATATTCATCGGAAATGCCCAACTTTATGGATACTTACAGACACATGTGTAAGAACAATTCTAGGGATTACCCCACCAAAACACTATAAATACCCCCTCAAAGCTCATTTAATGGGGTAGAGAATCTTGGGTTGCAAAAGAGCAAGAAGAGAAAATACTCACCAAGAACATTCTCTGTATTTATGAGAAAGACATTCTCTCAAGTGTAGAATCTGTATTAAATACATCCATTAATAACAGTGGCTCGTGGACTAAGGCTCATTAACGCCCCAACCACGTAAAAAATCTTCATCTCAATTTCTTACAGCTCTTTATTATAATCATATTTTAATAGTTGCCGAAAACCTCGGTCAACAGGTCTGACTCCCAATTCGGGTCTAGGTCTTATTTGGAGTTCGGGTCCTGGTCCGGTTACGGTTCTGGATCTAGGTCCAATTTCAGTTATGATTCCAAGTCCAATTCCTAGTTCCAGTCCCGGTCAACTTCCAGTTTTGGTTCCAATTTTGGGTCATAGGGTACGGGTTCAGGTCCACTTTTGGGTTTGGGAATGGGTTCAGGTGTGGGTGTGGGTTCTAGTCCTCGTCAGGGTTCGGGTCTAGGGCTGGGTCACAAATCCAAACACCGACTACGGGTTTTATCCAAGCCTTGGGTCCAGATCCGGATCCCAATCTCGGGTCCCAGTCTGGTTCCATTTCTGGTGCCGGCTCACAAGCTGGGTCCTATATTCAAGTTCAGGTTTGGGTCGGGTACTGGGTCCCTATCCTAGTTCTGTTTCCCAAGTCATTATCCTGGTCTGGGTCTAGGTGCCGGTTATTGTGCGGGTTTGGTTCTCGGTCTAGGTTCAGTTTCGAGTCCAAGTCTCGGTTCGTGTTTAGGTCTTTGTCTGGGTTTTGATCTGGGTTCGGGTTTTGGTTTAGGTCCTAGTCCTCGTCCTAGTTCGGTTCTAGTTCCATTTGCGATTCTGAGTTCGAGTTTGGGTTTGAGTTCGGGTCAGAGTTCGAGTCTTGGTCTGAGTTTGGGTTCCAGTTTGGATTTCAATCTAGGTGCAGACCATGCTCCAGGTGTGGGTTTGCGTCTTGGGTCTTGGTCTAGGTTGGGACCGAGTCCCAAGTTCCAATCCCGATCTGAGCGTGGAATTAGTTCTGGGCCTAAGTCCTTGGTTTTGATCCTGGTCGGGGTTCGAGTTTGGGTTCGGGTCTAGGTCTAGCTTCGGGTTTGATTCTAGGTGTGGGTTTGAGTTTGGGTCTTATTCTGAGTCAGGGTTTGTGTCTAGGTCTGGACCTCGATCTGGGTCTAGGTTCGGGTCCAAGTCCAAGTTGGGGTCCTGACTGCGGGTCCAAGTTTGGGTCTCGGTCAGGATCTCGGTCCAGATCTAGGTCCAGCATTTCGATCCCAGTCTAGGTCTTGGTCCGACTCCAGGTTCTTATCTGAATCCCTATCTAGGTCCAAGTCTGTCTTTGGGATCGGGTCCCAGATTTAGGTCCTAGTCCGGGTCACAGTTCCGGTCTGGGTAGACGACCGTGTCTGGGCCCGAGTTCCAATCACAGTTTGGGTTTGAGGCTAGGTGTGTGTTCGATTCTACGTCTGGGTCCGGGTCCTGGTCACGGTCCTAGTCTTGTTCTAAGGTCCTGGTTCGGCGATTCTTGTTCAGGTTCTAATTTTGGGTCCCAAGTTTAGGTTTGGGTTCGGGTTTTGTTCTTCGTCTGGGTTCTGGTCCTAGTCTGAGTCCCAGATCTAGACACCGACTACTGGTTTGTTCCAGGCCCCGTGACTTGAATCCCGAGTCAAGATCTGGATCACTGTCATGGGTCTCGGTCTGGTTCTGGTTCTGGTCCAGGTCCCATTTCTGAGTTCTGGTTCGGGATCGAGATTGGGGTGTTGTTCTAGGTCTCGACCTTGGTTCTGTGTCCCTGGTCTGGTTCCATGTTTGCATCGGAGTTCAGGTTCTGGTTCAGGTCCGTCCTGACTCAGATCGGGAATGGAACTTGGGACGCGAACCCACACTTGGAGCTTGATCTGGACCTAGACTAAAATTCGAACACGAACCCAAACTCAGACCAGGACTCGAACTCCGACACAAACTATAATTCAAACTCGAACTCAAAATCGCAAATGGAACAGAACAGAACTAGGACTAGGACCAAGACCAGGACCTAAACCCAAACCCGAACCCAGATCAAAATCCAGACAGAGACCTAAACCCGAATCGAGACTAGGACTTGAACCCGAACCAAGATTGGGACCCAAACCCACACAATAACAGGAACTTGGACCCAGAATCAAGATAGGGACTAGGGAAATAGAACTAGGACTGGGACCTAGTACCCGACCCATACATGAACTTGAACCTAGGACCCAGCTCAAGACCCAGCACCAGAAGTAGAACCAGACTTCGACCCGAGATTGGGATCCAGATCTAGACCCAGGGCTTGGACAAAACCCGTAGTCTGTGTCTGGATTTGGGACCCGGCCCTGGACCCGAATAATGACAAGGACCCGAACCCGCACCCGGACCTGAACCCTGTCCCAAACCCAAAAGTTGACCTGAACCCGTACCCTTTGACCCAAAATTGGAACCAAAACGGGAAGTTGACCGGGACTGGAACTAGGACTTGGACTTGGAATCATAACTGAAATGGGACATAGATCCAAAACCGTAACTGGACAAGGACCCGGACTCCAAATCAGACCTATACCCAAATTGGGAGTCGGACCCGGATCCAAACCAAAACCTCTACTCGGGACCCGAACCCGAACCTGAACTTAGACCCAAACATGGAACCAGACTAGGGACACAGAACCAGGGTCGCGACATAGAACCGCACCCCAGTCTCGATCTCGAACCCAAACTCAGAAATGGGACTTGGGACCTGAACCGAAACCAGATCGAGACCCGTGACAGTGATCCAGACCTTGACTCGGGATTCGGGTAACGGGGCCTCGAACACACCCGTAGTCTGTGTCTAGATCTGGGACTCAAACTAGGACCAGAACTCAGACGAAGAACCAAACCCGAACCCAGACCTAGACCTGGGCCCCAAATTAGAACCTAAACAAGAATCGTCGAACAAGGACCCTAGAACAAGACTAGGACCGTAGACCAAGACGCAGGACGCGAACCCACACCCGTAGCCTGATCTGGACGTAGATAGAAATCCGGACTCGAACCCAAACTCAGAATAGGACTCGAACTTTGACCCGAACTCAAACCCAAACTCGAACTCAGAATCGAAAATGGAACTAGAACCGAACTAGGACTAGGACCAGGACCAGGACTTAAACCCAAACTCGAACCCAGATCAAAACCCAGACAGAGACCTAAACCCGAACTGAGACTAGGACTCGAACCCGAACCTAGACTGGGACCCAAACCCACATAATATTGGGACTTGGACCCAGAATCAAGATAGGGACCTGGGAAACAGAACTAGGACCGGGACCCAGTACCCAACCCGGACGCGAACTTGAACTTAGGACCCAGCTCGTGACCCGACACAAGAAATGGAACTAGACTAGGACCCGAGATTGGGATCTGGATCTGGACCCAGGGCTTGGACAGAGCCCGTGGTCGGTGTCTAGATTTTGGACCCAGCCATGGACCCGAACCCTGACAAGGACCCAAAGCCACACCCGGACCTAAACCCAGTCCCAAACCCAAAAGTGGACCCGAACTCGTACCCTGTGACACAAAATTGGAACCAAAACCGGAAGTTGACCAGGACTGGAACTAGGACTTGGACTTGGAATCATAACTTAAATTGCACATAGATCCAGAACCGTAACCGGACCAGGACCTAGACTCCAAATAAGACCTAGACCCGAATTGGGAGCCAGACCCGGATCCCAACCCAAACCTGGACTCGGGACGCGAACCCGAACCTGAACTCAGACCCAAACATGGAACTAGACTAGGGACAAAGAACCAGGGTTGGGACCTAGAATTGCAGCCCAGTCTTGATCCTGAACCAAAACTCAAAAATGGGAGCTGGGATCTGAACCAGAACCAGACCGAGACCCGTGACAGTGATCCAGATCTTGACTCGGGATTCGGTTAACGGGGCCCGGAATAGACAAATAGTCGGTGTCTAGATCTGGGACTCAGACTAGGACCAGAACCCAGACGAAGAAAAAAACCCAAACCCAAACCTAGACCTGGGACCCAAAATTAGAACCTGAACAAGAATCGCTGAACCAGGACCCTAGAACAAGACTAGGACCGTGATCAGAACCCGGAGCAAGACCTAGGACCGAACACAGACCTAGCCTCAAACCCAAACTGAGACTAGAACTCAGGCCCGGACACGGTCGTGTACCAGGACCTTTATAGAGACCCCGACCTGGACCTAAATATGGGACCTGATCCCAAACACAGAGTTGGATCTAGATAGGGATCCAGATACGATCCTGGACTCGGACCAAGACCCAGAATGGGATCGAAATGTTGGACCTAAATCTGGACCGAGATCCTGAACAAGACCCTAACTTGGACCCGCACTTGGGACCCCAACTTGGACCTAGACCCGAACCTAGACCTAGATTGGGGTCCAGACCTGGACACAAACCTGGAAACAGACTCGGACCAAAACTCAAACCCACACCTAAAATCAGACCCAAAGCTAGACCCGGACCTGGACCCAAACTCGAACCCAGACCAAGATAAGAACCAAGGACTTAGACCCAGAATTGAATCCAGACTCAGATCGAGATTGGAACTTGGGACTCGGACCCAACCTAGACAAAGACCCAGGACGCAAACCCACACCCGGAGCCTGATCTGGACCTAGACTAAAATCTGGACCCGAACCCAAACTCAGAACTGGACTCGAACTCTGACTCGAACTCAAACCCAAACTTGAACTCAGAATCGCAAATGGAACTATAACCGAACTAGGACCAAGACAAGGACAAGGACTCGAACCGAGACTACGACTCGAACCCGAACCTAGACCAGCGCCCAAACCCACACAATAATTGGGACCTGGACCCAGAATCAGGATAGGGACCTGGGAAACAGAACTAAGATCGTGACCTAGTTCGGGTCCAGGGCTTGGACAAAACCAGTAGTCAGTGGATAGATATGGGACCCAACCCTAGACCCAAACCCTGACAAGGACCCGAACCCACACACGGACATGAACCAGTCCCAAACCCAAAAGTGGACCCAAACCTGTACCCTGTGACCACAAATTGGAACCAAAACCGAAAGTGGACTGGGACTGGAACTAGGACTTGGACTTCGAATCATAACTGAAATGGACCTCGATCCAGAACCGTATCCGGTTGAGGATCCAGACTCCAAATCAGACCTAGACCCGAATTGGGAGCCGGACTCGGATCCCAAACAAAACCTGGACTGGGGAGGCGAACACGAACCTGAACTAAGACCCAAACATTGAACCAGACTAGGGACACAAAACCAGGGTCGGGACCTTGAACCGCAACCAGTCTCGATCCCGAACCAAAAGTCAGAAATGGGACCTGGGACCTGAACCAGAACTAGAGCGAGACCCGTGACAGTGATCCAGATCTTGACTCGGGATTCAGGTAATGGGTCCTGAAACAGAGCAGTAGTCGGTGTCTAGATTTGGGACTCAGACTAGGACCAGAACCTAGACAAAGAACCAAACCCAAACCAAGACCGACCCAAAATTAGAACCTGAACAAGAATCGCTTAACCAGGACCCTAGAATAAGGCTAGGACCGTAACCAGGTCCCGGACCCAGACCTAGAACCGAACACAGACCTAGCCTCAGATCCAAACTAAGACGGGAACTCGGGCCATGACACGGTTGTGTAGCTATACCTGAACTGAGTCCCGGACCTCGACCTAAATCTGGGACACAATCCCTAACACAGACTTGGACCTAGATAGGGATCCAGATAAGAACTTGGACTCGGACCAAGAACCAGACTGGGATCGAAATGCTGGACCCAGATCAAGACCAAGATCCTGACCCAGACCTAAACTTGGACACACACTCGGGACACTAACTTGCACCTGGACCCGAACCTAGACCCAGATCGGGGTCCAAACCTAGACACAAACCCGGACACAGACTCAGACCCGAACTCAAATCCACACATAGAATCAGACCAAAAGGTAGACCCAGACCCAGACCCAAACTCGAACGCAAACCAGGATCAGAACCAAGGACTTAGACCAAGAACTAAATCAAGGCTCAGATCGGGATTGGAACTTGGGACTCGGGCCCAACCTAGACCAAGACCCAGGACCCGAACCCACACACAGAGCCTGATCTGGACCAAGAATGAAATTCGGATTTGAACCCTAACTCAGACTTGGACTCGAACTCCGACCCGAGCTCAAACCCATACTTGAACTCAGAATCGTAAATGGAACTAGAACCGAACTAGGACTAGGACCAAGACCTAAACCTAAACCCGAACCCAAATCAAAACACAAACAGAGACCTAAACCCGAACATATACCGGGACCCAAACCCACAAAATAACTGGGACCTGGACCAGATCAGGACAGGGACCTGGGAAACAGAACTAGGACCGGGACCTAGAACCCGACCCAGACACGAACTTGAACCTAGGACCCAGCTCATGACCTTGCACTAGAAATGGAACCAGACTGGGACCCGAGATTGGGATCCGAATCTTGACCCATGGCTTGGACAAAACCCGTAGTCGGTGTCTGGATTTGGGACACAGCTTGTGACACGAACCTTCATAAGGACCCGGAACTGAACCCAGTCCCAAACCTAAAAGTAGACCTGAACCCGTACCTAGTGACCCAAAATTTGAACCAAAACGGGAAGTTGACCGGGACTGGAACTAGGATTTGGTCTTCGAATCATAACTGAAATTTGACCTAGATCCAGAACCGTAACCTGACAAGGACCCGGACTCCAAATAAGACCTAGACCCAAATTGGGAGCCGGGCCCGGATCCCAACCCAAACCTGGACTTGGGACCCGAACCCGAACCTGAACTCAGACCCAAACATGGAACAAGACTAGGGACACAGAACAAGGGTTGGGACCTAGAACCGCACCCCAGTCTCGATCCGAAACCCAAACTCAAAACTGGGACCTGGGACTTGAACCAGAACATGACCAAGACTCGTCACAGTGATCTAGATCTTGACTCGGGATTCTGGTAACGGGGCCTGGAAGAGACCAGTATTCGGTGGAAGACTGTGAAGGATCAAACTTGAAGAAGAAGGACATTCGGGCTCAGATCTTGATTATACTCTGCTACAGAAAGGATAAAAGGGTTAGAGATCTCTGAGCGGAAGGAGACATTAATTCCGCTGCATCAATGTAAGGTTTTCCTAACTTTATATGTGTTTAATTTATCGTTTTAGAAAGTTCATATTTAGGGTGTTCAAACAACATACTTGTGAGTAGATCTAAGATCCTGGTAAAATAATTTCCAACAAAAACCCGTAGTCGGTGTCTGGATTTGGGACCCAGCCTTGGACCCGAACCCTGACGAGGACCCGAACCCACACCCAGACCTAAACCAAGCCCCAAACCCAAAAGTGGACCTGAACCCGTACCCTGTTACCCAAAATTTGAACCAAAACCTGAAGTTGACCCAAACTAGAACTAGGACTTGGACTAGGAATCATAACTGAAATTGGACCTAGATCTAGAACCGTAACCGGACCAGACCCGGACTCAAAATAATACCTAGACCCGAATTGGGAGCCGGACCCGCTTCCAAACCCAAACCTTGACTCAGGACCCGAACCCGAACCTGAACTCAAACCCAAACATGGAACCATATTAGGGAAACAGAACCAGGGTCGGGACATAGAACCGCACCCCTGTCTCGATCCCGAACCCAAACTCAGAAATGGGACCTGGGACCTGAACCAGAACCAGATCGAGAGCCATGACAGTGATCAAGATCTTGACTATGGATTCGGGTAAAGGGGCCTGGAACAGACCAGTAGTCGGTGTCTAGATCTGGGACTCAGTCTAGGACCAGAACCCAGACGAAGAACCAAACCCGAACCCAAACCTAGACCTGGGACCCAAAATTAGAACCTGAACAAGAATCGCCGAACCAGGACCCTAGAACAAGACTAGGACCGTGACCAGGACCCGGACACAGACGTAGAACCGAATACAGACCTAGCCTCAGACCCAAACTAAGACTGGAACTCGGGCCCGGACACAATCGTGTACCCAGAGCGGAACTGAGACCTAGACCTGGACCTAAATCTTGGACCCGATCCCAAACACAGACTTAGACTTAGATAGGGATCCGGATAAGAACCTGGACTCAGACCAAGACCCAGACTGGGATCGAAATGCTGGACCTAGATCTGGACCGAGATCCTGACCCAGACCCAAACTTGGACCCGCACGTAGGACCCCAACTTTGACCTGGACCCGAACCTAGAACCAGATTAGGGTAAAGACCTGGACACAAACCCGGACACAGACTTGTAGCCGAACTCAAACCCACACCTAGAATCAGACCCAAAGCTAGACCCGGACCAGGACCCAAACTCGAACCCAGTCCAGGATCAAAACTAAGGACTTATACCCAGAACTGAATCCAGACTCAGATCGGGATTGGAACTTTAGACTCGGACCCAACCTTGACCAAGACCCAGGATGCGAACCCACACCCGGAGCCTGATCTGGACCTAGACTGAAATCCGGACCCGAACCCAAACTCAGACCAGGACTCGAACTCCGACCCGAACTCAAACCCAAACTCGAACTTAGAATCGCAAATGGAACTAGAACTGAACTAGGACCAGGACAAAGATCTAAACCCAAACCATAACCCAGATCAAAACCCAGACAGAGACCTAAACCTGAACCGAGACTAGAACTCGAAACTGAACCTAGACCGGGACCCAAACCCACACAATAATTGGGACCTGGACCCAGAATAAGGATAGGGACCTGGGAAACAGAACTAGGATCGGGTCCTAGTACCCGACCCAGACTCGAACTTGAACATAGGACCCAGCTCGTGAGCTGACACTAGAAATGGAACCAGACTGGGACCCGAGATTGGTATCCAGATCTGGCCCAGGGCTTGGACGAAACCCGTAGTCGGTGTCTGGATTTGGGACCCAGCCCTGGACCGAACTCTGACGAGGACCCGAACCCACACCCGGACCTGAGCTAAGTCCCAAACCCAAAAGTCGACCCGAACCCGTACCATGTGACCCAAAATTCGAACCAAAATCGGAAGTTGACCGGGACTGGAACTAGGACTTAGACATGGAATCATAACTAAAATTGGACCTAGATCCAGAACCGTAACGGGACCAGGACCCGAACTCCAAATAAGACCTAGACCCGAATTGGGAGCCAAACCCATATCCCAACCAAAACCTGGACTCGGGACCCGAACCCAAACCTGAACTCAGACCCAAACAAGGAACCAGACTAGGGACACAGAACTAGGGTGGGGACCTAGTACCGCACCCCAGTCTCCATCCCGAACCCAAACTCAGAAATGGGACTTGGGACCTGAACCAGACCGAGACCCATGACAGTGATCCAGATCTTGACTCGGGATTTGGGTAACGGGAGATGGAACAGACCAGTAGTCGGTGTCTAGATTTGGGACTCAGACTAGGACCAGAACCCAGACCCAGACCTAGACCTGGGACCCAAATTAAACCTGAATAAGAATCGCCGAACCAGGACCGTAGAACAAGACTAGGATCGTGAGCATGACCTGCACCCAGATGTAGAACCGAACACAGACCTAGCCTTAGACCTAATTTGAGACTGGAACTCGGGCCCAGACACAGTCGTGTACCTAGACCGGAACTGAGACCCAAACCTGGACCTAAATCTTGGACCCGATCCCAAACACATACTTGGACCTCGATAGGGATCCGGATAAGAACCTGGACTCGGACCAAGACCCAGACTGGGATCGAAATGCTGGACCTAGATCTGGACCGAAATCCTGACCCCGACCCAAACTTGGACCCGCACTCAGGACCCCAACTTGGACCTAGACCCGAACCTAGAACCAAATCGGGGTCCAAACCTGGACACAAACCCGGACACAGACTCGGACCCGAACTCAAACCCACACCTATAATCAGACCCAAACCAGACCAGGATCAGAACAAAGGACTCAGACCTAGAACTGAATACAGACTCAGATCGGGATTGGAACTTGGGACTTTGACTCAACCTAGACCAAGACCCAGGACGCGAACCCACACCAGGAGTCTGATCTGGACCTAAACTGAAATCCATACAAAACCCAAAGTCAGACCAGGACTCGAACTCCGATCCGAACTCAAACTGAAACTCGAACTAAGAATCGCAAATCGAACCAAACAAGGAATCAGACTAGGGACACAGAACTACGGTCAGGACCTAGAACCGCACTTAGGATTCAGGTAACGGGAGCTGGAACAGACCAGTATTTGATGTCTAGATCTGGGACTCAGACTAGGACCAGAACCCAGACGAAGAACCAAACCCTAACCCAAACCTAGACTTGGGAGCCAAAATTAGAACTTAAAAAAAGAATTGTCGAACAAGGACCCTAGAACAACACTAAGACCGTGACCAGGACCCGAACCCAGACCTAGAACCAAACACAGACTAGCCTCAGACCCAAACTGAGACTTGAACTCGGGCCCGGACACGATCGTATACCCAGACCGGAATTGAGACCCGGACCTGCACCTAAATCTGGGACCCGATCCCAAACACAGACTTGCACCAAGATAGGGATCCAGATACTTACCTAGACCTGGACCAAGACCCAAACCGGGATCGAAATGCTGGACCTACATCTGGACCGAGATCCTGACCCAGACCTAAACTGGGACCCGCACTCGGGACCCCAACCTTGACCTGGACCCGAACCTAGACCCAGTTCGGGCTCTTGACCTGGACACACTCGGACCCGAACTCAAACCCACAACTTGAATCAGACCCAAAGCTAGACGCGGACCCGAACCCAAACTCGAACCCAGACCAGGATCAGAACGAAGGACTTAGACCCAGAACTGAATCCAGACTCAGATTTGTATTGGAACTTGGGACTCGGACCCAACATAGACCAGGACCCAGGACGTGAACAAACACCCGGAGCCTGATCTGGACCTAGACTGAAATCCAGACCCGAACCAAAACTCAGACCAGGACTCGAACTAGGACAGAGACCTAGTACCTCACCAAGACTCGAACTTGAACCTAAGACCCAGCTCGTGACCCGGCACCAGAAAGGGAACCACACTAGGACTCGAGATTGGGATCCGGATCTGGACCAAGGGCTTGGACAAAACCCGTAGTTAGTTTCTGGATTTGGGACCGAGCCCTGTACCCGAACCCTGACGAGGACCCAGACCTAAAACCAGTCCCAAACCCAAAAGTGGACAAGAACCCGTACCCTGTGATAGAAAATTGGAACCAAAACTGGAAGTTGACCGGGACTGGCACTAGCACTTGGACTTGCAATCATAACTGAAATTGGACCTAGATCTAGAACCGTAACCGGACAAGGACCTGGACTCCAAATCAAACCTAGACCCGAATTGGGAGCCAGACCCAGATCCCCACCCAAACCTGGACTCGGGACCCGAACCCGAACCTGAACTCAGACCCAAACATGGAACGAGACTAGGGACACAGAACCAGTATCAGGACCTAGAACCCAACCCCAGTCTCGATCTCGAACCCAAACTTAGAAACGGGACCTGAGACCTATACCAGAACCAGACCGACACCCGTGACAGTGATCCAGATCTTGACTCGGGATTCAGGTAACGGGGCCTGGAAAAGACCAGTAGTCAGTGTCTAGATCTGGGACTCAGACTAGGACCAGAACACAGACGAAAAACTAAACCCGAACCCAGACCTAGAGCTGGGACCCAAAATTAGAACCTGAACAAGAATCGCCGAACAAGGACCCTAGAACAAGACTAGGACCGTGACAAGGACCCGGACCCAGACGTAGAACCGAACACAGACATAACCTTAGACCCCAACTGAGACTGGAACTCGGGCTCAGACACGGTCGTGTACCCAGACCGGAACTGAGACCCGACTGGACCTAAATCTGGGACACGATCCCAAACACAGACTTGGACCTAGATAGTGATTCGGATATGAACCTGGACTTGGACCAAGACAAAGATTGGGATCGAAATGCTGGACCTACATCTGAACCGAGATCCTGACGAAGAAAAATACTTGGACCCGCACTCGGACCCGAACTTGGACCTTGACCCTTACCTAGCCTGATCGTGGTCCAGACCTGGACACAAACACGGACACAGACTCCGACCCGAACTCAAACCCGCACCTAGAATCATAACCAAAGTTAGACCTTGACCTGGACCCAAACTCTAACCCAGACCACGATCAGAACCATGGAATTAGACCCGGAACTGAATCCAGACTTAGATCGGGGTTGGAACTTGGCACTCAGACCCAACCTAGACCAAGACCGAGGACGCGAACCCACACCCAGAGCCTGATCTGGACCTAGACTAAAATCCGGACACGAACCCAAACTCGGACCAGGACTCGAACTCCGACCGAACTCAAACCTAAACTCGAACAAAGAATCGCAAATGGAACTAGAACCGAACTAGGACTAGGACTAGGACCAGGACCTAAAACAAAACCCGAACCAAGATCAAAACCCAGACAGAGACCTAAACCTGAACCGAGACTAGGACTTGAACCCGAACCTAGATCGAGACACAAACCCACACAATAAACGGGACCTGGATCCAGAATCAGGATAGAGACCTGGGAAACAGAACTAGGACCGGGACATAGTACCCGACCTGGACCCGAACATGAACCTAGGACCCATCTCCTGACCCGGCACAAGAAATGGAACCGGGCCGGACTCCGAGATTGGGATCCAGATCTGGACCCAGGGCTTGGACAAAACCTGTAGTCCGTGTCTGGATTTGGAATCAAACCCTGGACCCCAACCCTGACAAGGATCCAAACCCTCACTCGGACATGAACCCAGTCCAAAACTCAAAAGTGGACCCGAGCCCGTACCCTGTGACCCAAAATTGGAACAAAAACCGGAAGTTGACCGGGACTCGATGTAGGACTTGGACTTGGAAACATAACTGAAATTGGACCTATATCTTGAACCGTAACTGAACCAGGACCCGGACTCCAAATCAGACCTAGACCCCAATTGGGAATCGGACTCGGATCCCCACCCAAACTTGGACTCGGGACCCGAACCCGAACATGAACTCAGACCCAAACATGGAACCAGACTATGGACACAGAACCAGGGTCTGGACCTAGAACCGCACCCCAGTCTCGATCTCGAACCCAAACTCAGAAATGGGACTTGGGACCTGAACCAGAACCAGACCGAGAGCCATGACAGTGATCCAGATCTTGACTCGGGATTCGCGTAACGAGGCCTGGAACAGACCAGTAGTCAGTGTCTAGATTTGGGACTCAGACTAAGATCCAAACCCGAACCTAGACCTAGACCTGGGACCCAAAATTAGAACCTGAACAAGAATCGCCGAACCAGGACCCTAAAACAAGACTAGGACCGTGACGAGGACCCGGACCCAGACGTGGAACCGAACATAGACATTCCTCAGACCCCAACTGAGATTGGAACTTGGGCCCGGACACGGTCGTGTACCAAGACCGGAACATAGACCCACACTTTGACTAAAATCTGGGACCCGATCCCCAACACAGACTTGGACCTAGATAGGGATCTGGATACGAACCTGGACTCGGACCAAGGCCCAGACTGGGATCAAAATGGTGGACCTAGATCTAGACCGAGATCCTGACCAAGACCCAAACCTTGACCCGCACTCGGGACCTGAACTTGGACCTGGACTCGAACCTAGACCCAGATTTGGGTTCAGACCTGGACTCAAACAAGGACACAGACTCTGACTCGAACTCAAACCCACACCTAGAATTCGACCCAAAGCTAGACCCAGACCCGGACCCAAACTCAAACCCAGACAAGGATCAGAACCAAGGACTTAGACCGAGAATTGAATCCAGACTTAGATCGAGATTGGAACTTGGTACACAGACCAAACCTAGAGAAAGACCCAGGACCCGAACCCACACCCGGAGCCTGATTTGGACCTAGACTGAAATCCGAACCCGAACCCAAATTTAGACCAGGACTCGAACTCCGATCCGAACTCAGACCCAAACTCGAACTTAGAATGGCGAATGGAACTAGAACCGAACTAGGACTAGGACCAGGACCAGGACCTAAACCCAAACCCGAACCCAGATCGAAACCCAGACAAAGACATAAACCCGAATCGAGACTAGGACACGAACTCGAACCTAGACCCAAACCCACACAATAATCGGGACCTGGATCTAGAATCAGGATAAGGACCTGGGAAATAGAACTAGGACTGGGACATAGTACCCGACCAAAACACGAACTTGAACCTAGGACCCAGCTCGTGACCCGACACAAGAAATGGAACCAGACTGGGACCCGAGATTGGGATCCAGATTCTGACCCAGGGCTTGGACAAAACCTGTAGTCGGTGTCTTGATTTGGGACCCAACCCTAGACCCGAACCCTCACTCAGACCTGAACCAAGTCCCAAACCCAAAAGTGGACCCAAACCCGGACCCTGTGACCCAAAATTGGAACCAAAACCAGAAGTTGACCTGGACTGGAACTAGGACTTGGACTTGGTCTCATAACTAAAATTTGACCTAGATCCAGAACCGTAACCAGACCAGGACCCGGACTCTAAATCAGAGCTAGATCTGAATTGGGAGGCAGACCCAGATCCCAACCAAAACCTGGACTCAGGTTCCAAACCTGAAGTCAGACCCAAACATGGAACAAGACTAGCGTCACAGAACCAGGGTCGGGACCTAGAACCGCAGCCCAGTCTCGATCCCAAACTCAAACTCAGAAATGGGACTTGGGACCTGAACCAGAACCAGACCTAAACCCATGACAGTGAACCAGATCTTGACTCAGGATTCAGGTGACGGGGCCTGGAAAGGACCAGTAGTCGGTGTCTAGATCTGGGACTCAAACTAGGACTAGAACCGAGACGAAGAACGAAACCCGAACCCAGACTTAGAGCTGGGAACCAAAATTAGAACCTGAACAAGAATCGCCGAACCAGGACCCTAGAAAAAGACTAGGACAGTCAACAAGACCCGGACCCAGATCTAGAATAGAACACAGATCTAGCGTAAGTCCCAAACTGGGACTGGAACTCGGACCCGGACATGCTCGTGTACCCTGACCGGAATTGAGACCCGGACATGGACCTCAATTTGGGACGTGATCCCAAACACAGACTTGGACCTAGATAAGGATCCAGATACAAAATTGTACTCGGACCAAGACCTAGACTGGGATCGAAATGCTGGACCTAGATTTGGACCGAGATCCTGACCCAGACCCAAACTTGACACGCACTCAGGACCCCAACTTGGACATCGACGTGAACCTAGAACCAGATCGGGGTTCAGACCTGGACACAAACCTGGACACAGACTCGGACCCGAACTCAAACCCACACCTAGAATCAGACCCAAAGCTAGACCAGGACCCGGACACAAACTCAAACCCAGACCAGGATCAGAACCCAGGACTTACACCCAGAACTGATCCACACTCAGATCGAGATTGGAATTTAGGACTCGGACCCAATCTAGACCAAGACCGAGGACGCGAACCCACACCCGGAGCCTGATTTGGACCTCGACTTAAATCCGGACCCGAACCCAAACTCAGACCAGGACTCGAACTCCGACCAAAACTCAAACCCAAACTCGAACTCAGAATCGCAAATGGAACTAGAACCGAATTATGACTAGGACAAGGACCAGGACCTAAACACAAACCCGAACCCAGGTCAAAACCCAGACAGACACCTAAACTCGAACCGAGACTAGGACTCAAACTCGAACCTAGTCCGGGAGGCAACCCACACAATAACCGGGACATGGACCCAGAATCATGATAGGGACCTGGGAAACAGAACTAGGACCGGGACCTAGTACCCGACCCAGACCCGAACTTGAACCTCGGAGCCAGCTCGTGACACGGCACCAGAATTGGAACCGGACTGCGACCCAAGATGGGGATCCGGATCCGGACCCAGGGCTTGGACAAAACCCGTAGTCGGTGTCTGTATTTGGGACCCAGCCCTGGACCTGAACCATGACAAGGAACCGAACCCACACTCGGACCTGAACCGAGTCCCAAACCCAAAAGTGGACCCGAACGCGTACCCTGTGACCAAAAATTTGAACTAAAACCGGTAGTTGACCGAGACAAGAACTAGGACTTGGACTTGGAATCATAACTGAAAGTGGACCTAGATCCATAACGGTAACCGAACTAATACCCAGACTGCAAATCAGACCTCGACCCGAATTGGGAGCCGGACCTGGATCTCAAACCAAACCTGGTCTCCGGACCCGAACCCGAACCTGAACTAAAACCCAAACATGGAAACAGACAAGGGACATAGAACCAGGGTCGGGACCTAGAACCATACCAAAGTCTCGATCCCAAACCAAAACTCATAATTGGGACCTAAGACTTGAACCAGAACTAGACCGAGACCCGTGACAGTGATCCAGATCTTGACTGAGGATTCAGGTAACGGGGCCTAGAACACAACACCAGTCGGTGTCTAGATCTTGGACTCAGCCTAGGACCAGAACCCAGACGAAGAACGAAACCCGAACCAAGACCTAAACCTCGGAACCAAAATTTGAACCTGAATAAGAATCGCCGAACCAAGACCCTTGAACAAGATTAGGACCGTGACCAGGACCCGGAACCAGACCTAGAACCGAACAAATACCTAGCCTCATACCCAAAGTGAGACTGGAACTCGGGCTCGGACACGGTCGTGTACCCAGACCGTAACTAAGACCCGAACCTGGACCTAAATCTGGCACCCGATCCCAAACACAGACTTGGACCCAGATAGGGATCCGGATACGAACCTTGACTAGGACCAAGTCCCAGACATGAATCAAAATGCTGGACCTAGATTTGGACCGGGATCCTGACCCAGACCCAAAACTTGGACCCGTACTCGGGACCCGAACTTGGACCTGGACATGAACCTAGACCCAAATAGGGGTCCAGACCCGAAAACAAACTAGGACACAATCTCGGACCCGAACTCAAACCCACACCTAGAATCAGACCCAAAGCTAGACTCGAACCCAGACCCAAACTCGAACCCAGACCAGGATCAGAACAAAGGACTTAGACCCAGAACTGAATCTAGACTTAGATCGGGATTGGAACTTGGGACTCGGACGTAACCTAGACCAAGACCCAGGACGGGAACCCAAACCCGGAGCATGATCTGGACCTATACTGAAATCTAGACCCGAACCCAAAATTCAGACTAGGACTCGAACTCCGACACGAACTCAAACCCAAACTCGAATTCAGAATTGCAAATGGAACTAGAACAAAACTAGGACTAGGACCAGGACCTGACGTAAACCAAAACCCGTACCCAGATCAAAACCTAGATAGAGACCGAAACCCGAACTCGAACCTAGACCGGGACCCAAACCCACACAATAACCGGGACCTGGACCGAGAATCAGTATAGGGACCTGGGTAACAGAACTAGGACCGGGAGCTAGTATGCGACCCAAACCCGAACTTGAACCTAGGACCCAGCTCGTGACTCGACACCAGAAATGGAACCAGACTGGGACCCGAGATTGGGATCAAGATCTGGACCCAGGGCTTGGACAAAACCCGTAGTCGGTGTTTGGATTTGGGACCCAGCCCTCGACCCGAACCTTGACAAGGACCCGAACCCACACCCAAACCTTAACCCAGTCCCAAACCCAAAAGTGGACCCGAACCCGTAGCCTGTGACCCAAAATTGGAACCAAAACCGGAACTTGACCGAGACTGGAACTAAGACTTGGACTTGGAATCATAACTGAAATTGGACCTAGATCCAGAACCGTAACCGGACCAGGACCCTGACTCCAAATCAGACCTAAACCCGAATTGGGAGTCGGACTCGGATCCAAACCCAAACCTGGACTCGGGACCCGAACCCAAACCTGAACTCAGACCCAAACATGGAACCAGACTAGGGACACAGAACCAGGGTCGGGACCTAGAACCGCACCCTAGTCTCGCTCCCGAACCCAAACTCTGAAATGGGACCTTGGACCTGAACTAGAACCAAACCGAACTTACTTTAGTAAGATTATGAAGCATTTTTTTTTCTAATTGCAATCTATAGAAGCTTCCCGACCTCTAGGCATAGATTTTATTTATCTAAGGAAAAGTCTCAACTATTCCAGATTAGATAAAGCCACGAAAGAATTCCTTAAATCAACAGTGGAAGGTCTCAGATATGCTTTAGTGTGCCTTAGACCAGACACCTGCTGTTGAGTGGGACTAATTAGTAGGTATCAGATTAATCCAAGAGAGGAATATTGGAAGACAATCAAGTAAATCTTAAGATTAAGAAGAGGAACTATATGTTAGTCGATAAGGGTGTGTTTAAAACTCTAGGACCAAACTAGGACTAGGACCAGGAGCAGGTCCTAAACCCAAACCCGAACCCAGATCAAAACCTAGACGGAGACCTAAACCCGAACCGAGACTGGGACTCGAACCCGAACCTAGACCGGGACCCAAACCCACACAATAACTGGGACCTGGACCCAGAATCAGGATAGGGACCTGGGAAACAGAACTAGGACCAGGTAGTGGTGTACATCAAACCGCTGAAACCACTCAAACCGCCCGCACTGCAAAAAAAATGGGGTTTGAAATTCTTCGCGGTGCGGTTGCGGTTTGAATTTTTCCCAAACTGCGCGTTGCGGTGCAGTTTCCGGTTTTTAATTATTAAACCGCGATTCAAACCGCACCGCACCGCATGTTTTAAAATTTCAATTTTTATATTTATTTAATTAAGCCCATACATATGAGCCCAACCCAAGCCTATAAATCTTAGGAAAAAATCCATAACTCTACACAAACCCTCTCTTCTTAGCAACAAACCCAAGCCCATACATGTGTATTGAAATTTGGAGTAAGAACTTTGTGTTGTTTTATATTTAATCTATTGTTGAAAGTATGTTAGTTGTACATTTATATTGTTGTTGGAATTTAATTAGTTTCAAGTTTGTTATTTTGATTTAGGTGTGTTGTTGAAACTTTAAAAAGATTATTGACTTATTGTTGTTGTTATAACTTTTATTAGTCTCAAGTTTGTTGTATTTTCTTAAGTATTTTGGAATAATTATATTAATGATAGTTTAATTATTTTAGGATGATTTCAAAAAAAAAATTGTGATAGTTCAAACTGCAAGAAACTGCATCGCACCGCACCGCATCATTTTTTGCGGTGCAGTTTTTACGGTTTTTTAGTATCGCGGTGCGGGTGCGGTTTCGAAAATTGGAAAAACCGCATGTGCAGTTTGATTTGAAAAAATGTTTAAAAACCGCACCACCCGAACCGCGAAACCCCTAGGATCGGGACCTAGTACTCGACCCAGACCTGAACACCTAGGACCCAGCTCCTGACCCGGCACCAGAAATGGAAGCAGACTGGGACGCGAGTTTGGGATCCAGATCTCGACCCACGGCTTGGACAAAACCCGTAGTCGGTGTTTGGATTTAGGACCTAGTACTGGGCCCGAACCCTGACAAGGACCCGAACCCACACCAGAACCTGAACCTCGTCCCAAACCCAAAAGTGGACCCGAACCAGTACCCTGTGACCCAAAATTGGAACAAAAACTGGAAGTTGACCGGGACTGGAACTAGTACTTGGACTTGGAATGATACCTGAAATTGGACCTAGATCCAGAACCGTAACCGGACCAAAACCCAGACTCCAAATCAGACCTACACCCGAATTGGGAGCGGGACCCAGATCCCAACCCAAAATTGGACTTGGGACTCGAACCGGAACTTAAACTCAGACCCAAACATGGAACTAGACTAGGGACAAAGAACCAAGGTCAAGACCTAGAACCGCACCCCAGTCTCGATCCCGAACTCAAACTCAGAAATGGGACCTGGGACCTGAACCAGAACCAGACCAAGACCCGTGACAATGATCCTGATCTTGACTCGAGATTCGGGTAACGGGGCGTGGAACAGACCAGTAGTCCGTGTTTAGATCTGGGACTCAAACTAGGACCAGAACCCAGATGAAGAACCAAACCCGAACCCAGACCTAGACTTGGGACCAAAAATTAGAACAAGAACAAGAATCGCCGAACCACGACCCTCGAACAAGACTAGGACCGTGACCACGACTCGGACCAAGACCTAGAACCGAACACAAGCCTAGCCTCAGACCTAAACTGAGACTGGAACTCGGGCCCGGCACGGTCGTGTACCCTGAACGGAACTGAGACCCGGACCTGGACCTAAATCTGGCACCCGATCCCAAACACAGACTTGGACCGAAATAGGGATCCGGATACGAACCTTGACTAGGACCAAGACCCAGACTGGGATCGAAATGTTGGACCTAGATTTAGACCGAGATCCTGACCCAGACAAAAACTTGCCCTCGGGACCCAACCTAGGACCTCGACCCGAACCTAGACCCAATCGGGGTTCAGACTTGGACACAAACTCGGACACAGACTCGGACTCGAACACAAACCCACACCTATAATCTAACCCAAAGCTAGACTCGGACTCGTACCCAAACTTAAACCCAGACCAGGATCAGAACCAAGGACATAGACTCAGCAATGAATCCAGACTCAGATCGGATTGGAACTTAGGAATCGGACCCAACCTAGACCAGGACCCAGGACGCGAACCCACACCCGGAGCCTGATCTGGACCTAGACTGAAATCCAGACCCAAATCCAAACTCAGACTAGGACTCGAACTCAGAATCGCAAATGGAACTAGAACCGCACGAGGACTAGGACAAGGACAAAGACCTAAACCCAAACCCGAACCCAGATCAAAACCCAAACAGAGACCTAAACCCGAACCGAGACTAGGACTCGAACCCGAACCTAGACCTGGACCCAAACCCACAAAATAACTTGGAGCTGCACCCAGTATCAGGATAGGGACATGGGAAACAGAACTAGGACCGGGACCTAGTACACGACCTAGACACGATCTTGAACCTAGGACCCAGCTCATGACCCGGCACCAGAAATGGAACCAGACTGGGACCCGAGATTTGGATCAGGATCTAGGCCCAGGGCTTGGACAAAACCTGTAGTCAGTGATTGGATTTAGGACCCCGCCTTGGACTCGAACCCTGACAAGGACCCGAACCCTCACCCGGACCTGAACCAGTCCCAAACCCATAAGTGGACCCGAACCCGTACCCAGTGACCCAAAATTGAAAAAAAAAACAGGAAGTTGACCGGGACTGGAACTAGGACTTGGACTTGGAATCATAACTGAAATTGGACCTATATGAACAACCGTAACCGGACCAGGACCCGGACTCCAAATCGGACCTAGACCCGAATTGGGAGCCGGACTCATATCTCAACCCAAACCTGGACTGGGGAGCCAAACCCGAACCTAAACTCAGACCCAAAGATGGAACTGGGACCCAAGATTAGAACCTGAACAAGAATCGCCGAACCAGGACCCTAGAACAAGACTAGGACCGTGACTAGGACCCGGACCCTGACCTAGAACCGAACACAGACCTAGCCTCAAACCCAAACTGAGACTGGAACTCGGGCCTGAATACGGTCGTGTACCCAGAACGGAAATGAGACCCGGACCTGAATCTAAATCTGGGACCCGATCCCAAACACAGACTTTGACCTAGATAGGGATCCCGATACGAACCTTGACTAGGACCAAGACCCAGACTGGGATCAAAATGCTGGACCAGATGTGGACCGAGATCTTGACCCAGACCCAAACTTGAACCCGCACTCGGCACCCGACCTTGGACTTGGACCCGAACATAGACCCAGATCGGGGTCCAAACCTGGACACGAACCCGAAACATACTCCGACCAAAACTCAAACCCACACCTAGAATAAGACCAAAAGCTAGACTCAGACTAGGACCCAAACTCGAACCCAGACCAAGATCAGAACCAAGGACTTAGACCCAGAACTGAATCCAGACTCAGATCGGAATTGGAACTTGGGACTCGGACCAAACTTAGACCAAGACCCAGATTGAAATAGAGATCCGAACCCAAAATTCAGACCAGGACTCGAACTCCGACCCGAACTCAAACCCAAACTCGAACATAGAATCGCAAATGGAACTAGAACCGAACTAGGACTAGGACCTAAACCGAAACCCGAACCCAGATCAAAACCCAGACAGAGACCTAAACCCGAACCTGAACTCAGACCCAAAAATTAAACAAGACTAGGGACATAGAACCAGGGTCGAGACCTAGAACCGCACACAAGTCTTGATCCCAAACCCAAACTCAGAAATCGGACATGGGACCTGAACCAGAACCAGACCGAGACCCGTGACAGTGATCCAGATCTTAACTCGGGATTTGGGTAACCGGGCCTGGAACAAACCAATCATCGGTGTCTAGATCTAGGACTCAAACTAGGACCAAAACTCAGACGAAGAACCAAACTCGAACCCAGACCTAGACCTGGGACAAAAAATTAGAACCTGAACAAGAATCACCGAACCACGACCCTAGAACAAGACTCGGACCGTGACCAGGACCTGGACCCAGACCTAGAACAGAACACAGACCAAGCCTCAGACCCAAACTGAGACTGAAACTCAGGCCCAGACACGGTCGTGTACCAAGACCGGAACTGAGACCCGGACCTGGGCCTAAATTTGGGACACGATCCCAAATACAGACTTGGACCTAGATAGGGATCCGGATACGAACCTGAACTAGGACCCAGACCCAAACTGGGATCGAAATGCTGGACCTAGATTTGGACCGAGATCCTGACCCAGACCAAAACTTGACCCGCACTCAGGACCCCAACTTGGACCTGGACCCGAACCTAGACCCAGATCGGCGTTCGGACCTGGACACAGACTCGGACGCGAACTCAAACCCACACCTAGAATCGGACCCAAAGCTAGACCCGGACCTGGACCCAAACTCAAACCCATACCAGGATCAGAACCAAGGACTTACACCCGGACCCAACCTAGACCAAGACCCAGGACGCGAACCCACACCCGGAGCCTGATCTGGACCTAGACTTAAATCCGGACCCGAACCCAAACTCAGACCAGGACTCGAACTCCGACCCGAATTCAAACCGAAACTCGAACTCAGAATCGCCAATGGAACTAGAACCGAACTAGGACTAGGACAAGGACCAGGACCAAAACCCAAACCCGAACCCGAACCTAGATCAAAACCGAGACAGAGACCTAAACCCGAACCACGACTAGGACTCAAACTCGAACCTAGACCGGGACCCGAACCCACACAATAACCGGGACCTGGACCCACAATCATGATAGGGACCTGGGAAACAGAACTAGGACCGGGACCTAGTACCTGACCCAGACCCGAACTTGAACCTTGGACCCAGCTCGTGACCAGGCACCAGAATTGGAAGCAGACTGCGACCCGAGATGGGATCCGAATCTGGACCTAGTGCTTGGACAAAACACGTAGTCGGTGTCAGGATTTGGGACCCAGCCCTTGACCCGAACCCTGACAAGGAATCGAACCCACACTCGAACCTAAGCTGAGTCCCAAACCCAAAAGTGGACCCGAACCCGTACTCTGTGACCCAAAATTTGAACCAGAACTGGTAGTTGACCGGGTTTGGAGCTAGAACTTGGAATTGGGATCATAACTGAAATTGGACCTAGATCCATAACGGTAACCGGACCAGGACAAAGACTGCAAATCAGACCTAGACCCGAATTGGGAGCCGGACCCGGATCCCCAACCAATCCTGGACTCCGGACCCGAACCCGATCTGAACTGAAACCCAAACATGGAACCAGACTAGGGACATAGAACCAGGATCGGGACCTACAACCGTACCCCAGTCTCGATCCCAAACCCAAACTCAGAAATGGGTCCTGGGATCTAAACTAGAACCAGACTGAGACCCGTGACAGTGATCCAGATCTTGACTCAGGATTCAGGTAACGGGGCCTGGAACACACCACCAGTCGGTGTCTAGATCTGGGACTCAGCCTAGGACCAGAACCCAGACGAAGAACAAAACCCGAACCCAGACCTACACCCGGGAACCAAAACTAGAACCTGAACAAGAATCGTCGAACAAGACTAGGACCGTGACCAGGACCCGTACCCAGACTTAGAACCGAACACAAACCTAGCCTGAGACCCAAACTGAGACTAGAACTCGGGCCTGGACACGGTCGTGTACCCAGAACGGAACAGAGACCCGGACCAAGACCTAAATCTTGCACCCAATCCCAAACACAAACTTGGACCCTGATAGGGATCTGGATACGAACCTGGACTAGGATCAAGACCCAGACTGGGATCAAAATGCTGGACCAGATCTGGATAGAGATCTTGACCTAGACCCAAACTTCTACCCGCGCTCGGGACCCGAACTTGGACCTAGACATGAACCTACACCCAGATCGGGGTCCAGATCTAGACACAAACCCGGACACAGACTCGAACCCGAACTCAAACCCACACCTTGAATAAGACCAAAAGCTAGACCCGAACCCGGACCCAAACTCGAATCCAGACCAGGATGAGAACCAAGGACTTAGACACAGAACTGAATCCAGACTCATATTGGGATTGGAACTTGGGACTCCGACCCAACCTAGACCAAGACCTAGGACGCGAACCCACATTCTGAGCCTGATCTGGACCTACAATGAAATCCGGATCTGAACCCTAACTCAGACTTGGATTCGAACTCCGACCCGAACTCAAACCCATACTTGAAGTCAGAATCGGAAATGGAACTAGAACCGAACTAGGACTAGGACCAGGACCTGGACCTAAACCCAAACCCAAACCCAGATCAAAACCCAGACGGAGACCTAAACCCGAACCGAGACTAGGACTCGAACCCGAACCTATACCGGGACCCAAACCCACACAATATCTGGGACCTAGACCCAGAATCAGGATAGGGACCTGGGAAATAGAACTAGGACCGGGTAGGGGTGTACGTCAAACCGCTCAAACCACTCAAACCGCCCGCACTGCACCACACTGCAAAAAAAATGGGGTTTGAAATTCTTCGCGGTGCGGTTGCGGTTTGAATTTTTCCCAAACCGCGCGGTGCGGTATGGTTGGCGGTTTTGAATTATTAAACCGCGATTGAAACCGCACCGCACCGCATGTTTTAAAATTTCAATTTTTATATTTATTTAATTAAGCCCATACATATGAGTCCAACCCAAGCCTATAAATCTTAGGGAAAAATCCATAACTCTACACAAACCCTCTCTTCTTAGCAACAAACCCAAGCCCATACATGTGTATTGAAATTTGGAGTAAGAACTTTGTGTTGTTTTATATTTAATCTATTGCTGAAAGTATGTTAGTTGTACATTTATATTGTTGTTGGAATTTAATTAAGTTCAAGTTTGTTATTTTGATTTAGGTGTGTTGTTGAAAACTTTAAAAAGATTATTGACTTATTGTTGTTGTTATAACTTTTATTAGTCTCAAGTTTGTTGTATTTTCTTAAGTGTTTTGGAATAATTATATTAATGATATTTTAATTATTTTATGATGATTTCAAAAAAAAAAATTGTGATAGTTCAAACCGCAAGAAACCGCACCGCACCGCACCACATCATTTTTTGCGGAGCGGTTTTTGCGGTTTTTTAATATCGCGATGCGAGTGCGGTTTGGAAAATTGGAAAAACCGCATGTGCGGCTTGGTTTTAAAAAATGGTTAAAAACCGCACCACCCGAACCGCGAACACCCCTAGGACCGGGACCTAGTACTCGACCAAGACCTGAACTTGAACTAGGATCCAGCTCGTGACCAGGTACCAGAAATCGAACCAAACTGCGACCCGAGTTTGGGATCTGGATCTGGACCCACGGCTTGGACAAAACTCGTAGTCGGTGTCTGGATTTAGGACCCAGCCCTAGGCCCGAACCCTGACAAGGACCCGAACCCAGACCCGGACCTGAACCTAATCCCAAACCCAAAAGTGGACCGCATCCCGTACCCTGCGACCAAAAATTGGAACCAAAACCGGAAGTTGACCGGGACTGGAACTATGACTTGGACTTGGAATGATAACTGAAATTGGACATAGATCCAGAACCGTAACCGGACCAAAACCTAGACTCCAAATAAGACCTACACCCGGATTGGGAGCCGGACCTGGATCCCAACCCAAAACTTGACTCGGGACGAGAACCGGAACTTGAACTCAGACCCAAACATGGAACCAGACTAGGGACAGAGAACCAGGGTCAGAACCTAGAACCCCACCCCAGTCTTGATCCCGAACTCAAACTCAGAAATGGAACTTGGGACCTGAACCAGAACCAGACCGAGACTCGTGATAGTGATCCAGATCTTAACTCAAGATTCGGGTAACCGGGCCTGGAACAAACCAATAGTCGGTGTTTAGATCTAGGACTCAGACTAGGAATAGAACCCAGACGAAGAACCAAACTTGAACACAGACCTAGACCTGGGACCCAAAATTAGAACGTGAACAAGAATCCCCGAACCACGACCCTAGAACAAGACTAGGACCGTGACCAGGACCAAGACATAGAATCGAACACAAACCTAGCCTCAGACCCAAATTGAGACTAGAACTCGGGCCCGGACACGGTCGTGTACCCAGAACGGAACTGAGACCCGGACCTGGACCTAAATCTGGCACCCAATCCCAAACACAGACTTGGACCTAGATAGGGATCCAGATACGAACCTTGACTAGGACCCATACCCCAACTAGGATCGAAATGCTGGACCTAGATCTGGATCGAGAACTTGACCCAGACCCAAACTTGGACACGCACTCGGGACCCCAACTTGGATCTGGACCCGAACCTAGACCCAGATTGGGGTCCAGACCTAGACACAAACCCGCACACAGACTTAGACCGGAAGTCAAACCCACACCAAGAATCAGACCCAAAGCTAGACCCAAACCCGGACCAAAACTCGAACCCAAACCAGGAATAGAACCAAGGACTTAGACCCAGAACTGAATCCAGACTCAGATCGGGATTGGAACTTGGGACTCGCACCCAACCTAGACCAAGACCTAGGACGCGAACCCACACCCAGAGCTTGATCTGGACCTAGACTTTAATCTGAACCCGAACCTAAACACATACCAGGACTCGAACTCCGGCCCGAACTCATACCCAACTCGAAGTCAGAATCGCAAATGGAACTAGAATCAAACTAGGACTAGGACCAGGACCACGACCTAAACCCAAACCCGAACCCAGATCAAAATCCAGACAGAGACCTAAACTCGAACCGAGACTAGGACTTGAACGTTAACCTAGACCAGGACCCAAACCCACACAATAACCTTGACCTGGACCCAGAATAAGGATAGGGACCTAGGAAACAGAACTACGATAGGGACCTAGTACCCCACCAGACCCGAACTTGAATCTAGGACCCAGCTCGTGACTCTGCACCAGAAATGGAACCAGACTTCGACAAAACCCGTAGTCGGTGTCGTGATTTGGGACCCAGCCCTTGACCCAAACCCTGACAGGGACCCGAACCCACACCTGGACTTGAACCAAGTCTCGAACCCAAAAGGGGACCCGAACCCGTACCCTATGACCCAAAATTCGAACCAAAACGGGAAGTTGATCGGGAGAGGAACTAGGACTTGAACTTGGAATCATAACTGAAATTGGACAAATATCCCGAACCGTAACCGGAAAAGGTCCCGGACTCCAAATCAAACCTAGACCCGAATTGGGAGCAGGACCCGGATCCCCACCCAAATCTGAACTCGGGACCCGAACCCGAACTTGAACTCAAACCTAGACATGGAACCAAACTAGGGACACAGATCTAGGGTCGGGACCTAGAACCACACCCCAGTCTCGATCCCGAACCCAAACTCAGAAATGGGACCTGGGACCTAAACCAGAACTAGACCGAGACCCAGGAAAGTTAGACCTGGGACCCAAAATTAGAACCTGAATAAGAATCACCGAACGAGGACCCTAGAACAAGACTGGGACTGTGACCAGGACCCGGATCCGGACCCAGACCTAGAACCGAACACAGACCTAGCCTCAGACCCAAACTGAGATTGGAACTCGGGCCCGAACACGGTCGTGGACCCAGACCGAAACTGAGACCAGCACATGGAACTAAATCTGGGACCCGATCCCAAACACATACTTGGACCTAGATAGCGATCTGGATACGAACCTGGACTCGGACCAAGACCTAGACTGGGATGGAAATGCTGGACCTAGATTTGGATCGAGATCCTGACCCAGACCCAAACTTGGACCCGCACTAGGGACCCCAACTTGGAACTGGACTAGAACCTAGACCCAGATCAGGGTCCAGACCTGCACACAAACCCGCATACAGACTCAGACCCGAACTCAAACCCACAACTAAAATTAGACCCAAAGCTAGACCCAGACCCAGTCCAAAAGTCAATCCCAGACGAGGATCAGAACCAAGGACTTACACCCAGAACTGAATCTAGACTCAGATCGGGATTGGAACTTGGGACTCGCACCCAACCTAGACCAAGACCGAGGATGCGAACCCACACCTGGAGCCTGATCCTGACCTAGAGTGAAATCCGGACCCGAACACAAACTCAGACCAAGACTCGAACTCCGACCCGAACTCAAACCCAAACTCAAACTTAGAATCGCAAATGGAAATAGAACTGAACTAGGACTAGGACTAGGACCAGGACCTAAACCCAAACCCGAACCCAGATCAAAACCCAGACAGAGACCGAAACCCGAACCGAGACTAGTACTCGAACCCGAACCTAGACTGGGACCCAAACCCACACAATAACCGGGACCTGGACCCAGAATAAGGATATAGACCTGGGAAACAGAACTAGGACCGGGACCTAGTACCCGACACAGACCCGAACTTGAACCTCGGACCCAGCTCGTGACCCGGCACCAGAAATGAAACCAGACTGGGACTCGAGATTGGGATCCGAATCTGGACCCAGGGCTAGGACAAAACCCGTAGTCGGTGTCTGGATTTTGGACCCAGCCCTGGACCCAAACCCTGACAACACTACTACTACAAAAAGGAGTATTTTCGTCAGTTTTTTAGTGACATATAATGATTTTGCGTCGGTCTACAAAACCGATGTATAAACCGTTGCGTCGTTTCTCAAAAGACGCAAAAAATAATTTTCTTCATTTTAAAACCGACGCAAAAAATAAAATGTTCTTTATAACATATTGCGTCAGTTTGGAATTGACAAAAAATATTTTTGCCGTCGGTTCTTAAATGACGCATAACTTGTTGCAAAATATTTTTTTTCACCTATTGCGTTAGTTATAAAATGAAGCAAAGGTGTAGGTAAGGTAAAATTGCAAATTTCCATACAACTTTTTTCTACCTGTATTTTCAGATTTTATAATCATTAACTATAACAGTAACGGTAACTAAATACATAATCTAAAAAAAGTTAAAAAAAATTATAATTAAATGAGGCATGTAATCACTAAATAAGTTAGAAAAATTATCTGTAAAAAATTAACCAGCTAAACTTTACATTAATACATAAAATTATACAGTAACTTGATTACACAAATGTATTGTCATAATTAAAATGTTAATTCTAAGATAATAAACCTACATAACAAAGTGTAAACCAAAGTTAGTGATAAAAAGTTACAACATTAAGTAAAACGGAAACAATATAAAAAAAAAAGAAAAATAAATAAATAAATACCAATACTGTAAAAAAGTACTTTAGTACATGAAGAATATAATATACGAAGTCCAAAACACACCAAGGCAACTGATAACTATACACATATGTACTACTATAATAGTTTTTTTTTGCTAATATATTTGGTATATACATCTTTTATGCAAAGTAATTAGTATATTAATTTACCTATATATTTGGTATATACATCTTTTGTACTTCAATTTGATGCTTTAGTGCTTCTGTAATTGGGATGTCACTGCTATATGAAAATAGTAATTAGTATCACAAAATTTCAAAGAAGATAATCATGCAACAATAAAAAGGGTCGATTGTAAGACTAACAAACTCTAATACTTAAAGAGTTAAGAGAAACTGTCAAAGCTTTCACTGTGAGAGTCTTATTGACATGTAGTGATGAAAGTTCATGCATGTGTGGCCAATTTTGTAGTAGTACAAATTTATCTCTGACAATAAATTAAGTAATAATAATTATAATTATTCATAGGAATAAGTTTCTTAGCAAATTTGTAAGTGATTTTTAGTAAACACTAGTATTTTTTGTCTTGATCGTGCTTTACATTATACTTTTATATGCAAAATAAAATTGATATTTCCACATTTCATAGTACCATAAGTGAGAAGTATTAGGTAGTTATAAATTCTACTTTAGTGATAATTGACTAGGCTTAAAATCTATAATGAAAAAGCAAAAAAAAAAGTTGATGATTAGGCCTACCGTTTTTCTTTGTCATCTCTTGATGAAGTTGGGAATGACTACCAAATTGCTCATATGAACAACCTAAAAAAAGCAGAATTAAAGTATTTATATCTAATTAAAATTAAGTATATAACAAGGTGGCAAAATCAATTAAAGTTACAATTTTTTGGCTTCTACAAAAATAAAGAAAAAAGAACAATTTGTTATGTTTAGAAAATAGTGACTCACAATTACTTTCCTTGATGTGTTAGCCTTAACACAGCTTTGGGAGTTGCTTATGATATAAACACAAAATAACTTAAATTTTCATTAAATAAAATTTAGAGAGCATCACATGTGCACACTGCAATCTCAATAATTAACAATTAACAACTAATGTGACAATTGATAATGCTACTCATATATCACTCATCAATTACTCATTTTGATTAATTTCAATTCAATTCAATGTCAGTAGGGTTTATAGTAATATTTCTATTATGCTCAATCAAGGAAGTAGGAAAAGAGTATAAGACATGTATTATTCTTTGGGTTTTATACGACCAATAAATATTGACTTTATTGTAAAACAAAAATAAAAAAGAAAGTTATTTATAATTAATGCATATAAGTATGGTACTAGAGGGGAAGGTGAGTAATTTTGCTCTTTTCTAGTTATTTACAACACAAGTGGTAGTACCATTAGTAGCCAATGGATAATTAAAAATTATAATTAGTAACTAAGAAGTAAAAGTTGAAATAAATCATATTTTACCTAGACAAAAATACTTTTTCTTTTCTTAAAAAGGAAACAAAATACTTTTAAAAAAACATATATAGTAATAATATTAGCATATACAAGCTTTCCTAATTCCTAATTACACAATCACTCTTAAGTAGAAATTCTATTTTAAAATCCCAAGTATTTTTATTTAGACATTAGCCCAATTTAAAAAACTAGAGTAATGAACCTGTGGGATAGTTGTTAGTTATAGTTTGCTGTTGACAGTTAGTGTCCTAATTGTCTAAGTGTCATAAGATTAGTTAGCATTGTGATATTCTTGTAATTGTCTAAGACCGAGTATATAAGGCCTTAGTCAATCTTAGTTATGCTAGTCTAGTCTCTTTAAGACACATGTATATATTGTAAATACAATTCAATTTTCATTGCAATAAGATTAAATACACATTTCTATTCAAAAAGGTTGATCTGTTTTCTGATTGTGTACTGGTGTTAGAGTTCTGTCCAAGAACTCAGATTGCATGAAGCAAGAGATCGAAGCTGCATTCCTAACAGAATTTATAATAAAAATTAATGAATCACACACACAATAATATTACACTCAGAGACAAACTAAAAATTACACTCTCTTAAGTAATATTAGCCTAATTTGGCAAACTAAAATAAAAATAAAGTGATCAACCTAATAAAATATCACACTCAGAGACAATTCCATATCCTTCAAAACTTTGCCCATTAATCAAATTGACAGTGACCAATTATGAAAATACAAATCTATGGCTGGATTATCTCTTTTATAATTAGATTTGTATTTAATTAAGGGATTAAGTTGACTCCAACAGACAAATCTAATCTATAATTTTTTATAGACAATTTGTATATATAATGAAAAAAAAACGTAATAATTTCATTAGTTTTTCCCTCAAAATTCTCATTCCCAAACACGTGATACACACCTTACATCTCAGCATATTCTTCTCTTGTAATTTATAAATTAAATTCCTTAAATGAATGATATATGAACACACGGAAAAAACTCACAAGCAGAAAACTCTTATAGCTAAAGGAACAATATGGTGAAATTTCATTCAAAGTACATGAATATACTATTTTTTATATACTGCTGATATGGTATTGTTCAGTCAAGACTAGAGCTAACCATTATGGTTATTATTGCATTCAAGTACAGTTGATGCCATTCATAAACAACATCAAGGACAAATGATTAGTGTTGTGTTGTTCAATCCTAAGACCTAGTAACCAAAACAGAGAGCTGCCATTCATAAACAAAATCAAGCTTTAAAAATTAAAGTTTTAGAGCTGAGATGGAGATGGACCATGCATTACCTAAAAAAAAGTACAGGGAAAGGAGAGAAGCTTCCATTGACAGCTACATCGAAGCAGAGAGCTTCACACCACCACCGTGAGGAAGCTGACGACAAAAAGGGAAAGGGGCTCGAGTTGCTGGTTTCGAAGAGGACGATCGGAAGGGTTGAGATAATGGTTTTAGAGAGGATGATTGACAGGGTTGACGCTGGTTTCAGAGAGCAACTGGGAAAATTTGAAGGGGCTAAGAAGGTGGTTTCGCCAGAGCTTTCTAAGATTTTTAGGGTTAGGAATGTGTGAACAGTGGCCTTGTGTTATTTGGCTTTTAGGGAATCTATAAAATTCTCGTCTGTTTACATTTTTAATAATTTAATTTTACGCCAGTTTTAAATCCTCACAAACAAAATAATTGATTGTTAATAACAGACGCAAAATGAAAGAAAGTTTTCAAAATCTTTTTGGCTTTATTTCGTCGGTTGCCCTTTTACCGTCATTTAAGCAAATGACGCTAATTACACATTATTAGCGTCATTTTTAAACAGACGAATTTAATAATTTGGGTACAATTCACGTCGGTCAACGCTATGAACAGTAGAGTTGACGGACGTAAATAGTGTAATTTGTAGTAGTGCAAGGACCCGAACCCACACCCAGACCTGAACCCATTCCCAAACCCAAAAGTGGACCCGAACCCGTACCTTGTGACCCGAAATTGAAACCAAAACGGGAAGTTGAACGACACTAGAACTAGGACTTGGACTTGGAATCATAACTGAAATTGGACATAGATCTAGAACCGTAATCGGACCAGGACCCGAACTCCAAATCAGACCTAGACCCGAATTGGGAGCCAGACCCGGATCCCAACCCAAACATGGACTCGGGACCCGAGCCCGAACCTAAGCTCAGACCCAAACATGGAACCAGACTAGAGACACAGAACCAGGGTCGGGTCCTAGAACAGCACCCCAGTCTCGATCCCAAACCCAAACTCAGGAATGGGACCTGGGACCTGAACCAGAACCAGACCGAGACCCGTGACAGTGATCTAGATCTTGACTCGGGATTCGGGTAACGGGGCCTGGAACAGACCAGTAGTCGCTGTCTAGATCTGTTACTCAGACTAGGACCAGAACCCAAACGAAGAACCAAACCCAAACCTAGACCTAGAGCTGGGACGCAAAATTAGAACATGAACAAGAATCGCCGAACCAGGACCCTAGAAAAAGACTAGGACCGTGACCAGGACCCGAACCCAGACCTAGAACCGAGAACTGAGACCTCGACCTGGACCTAAATCTGGGACACGATCACAAACACAGACTTGGACCTAGATAGGGATTCGGATACGAACATGGACTCGGACCAAGACGCAGACTGGGATCGAAATGCTGGACCTAGATCTGGACCGAGATCCTGACCAAGACCCAAACTTGGACCCGCACTCGGACCCCAACTTGGACCTGGACCCGAACCTAGACCCAGATCGGGGTCCAAACCTTTACAAAAACCCAGACACAAACTCTGACCCGAACTCAAACCCACACCTAGAATCAGACCCAAAGCTAGTGCCGGACCCAGACCCAAACTCGAACCCAGACCAGGATCAGAACCAAGGACTTAGACCGAGAACTGAATCCAGACTCAGATCGGGATTGGAACTTGGGACTCGCACCCAACCGAGACCAAGACCCAGGACGCGAACCCACACCAGGAGCCTTGGAAAAAGAACTAGGACCGGGACCTAGTACTCGACCCAGACCCGAACTTGAACCTAGGACCCAGCTCGTGACCCGGCACCAAAAATGGAACCAGACTGGGACCCGAGATTGGGATCCGGATCTGGACATAGGGCTTGGACAAAACTCGTAGTCGGTGTCTGAATTTGGGCCCCAGCCTTGGGACTTGAACTAGAACAAGATCGAGACCTGTGACAGTTATCCAGATCTTGACTCGGGATTCGGGTAACGGGGACTAGACAAACCAATAGTCGGTGTATAGATCAAGGACTCAAACTAGGACCAGAACCGAGATGAAGAACCAAACCCAAACCCACACCCATACTTGGGACCCTAAATTGGAACCTGAAGAAGAATCGCCGAAGTAGGACCCTAGAACAAGACTAGGACCATGACCAAGAACCGGACCCTGACCTAGAACCGAACACACACCTAGCCTCAGACCCAAACTGACGCTGGAACTCGTGCCCGGACACGGTCGTGTACCCAGGCCGGAATTGAGACCCGGACTTGGACCTAAATCTTGGACCCGATCCCAAACACAGACTTGGACCTAGATAGGGATCCGAATACAAACCTGGACTCGGACCAAGACCGAGACTGGGATCGAAATGCTAGACCTAGATCTGGAACGAGATCTTGACCCAGACCCAAACTTGGACCTGGACACGAACCAAGACCCATATTGGGGAGCAGACCTGGACACAAACCCGGACACAAACTCGGACCCCAACTCAAACGCACAACTAGAATCAGACCCAAAGCTGAACCCGAACCCAAACAAAAACTCGAACACAGACCAGGATCAGAACCAAGGACTTAGACCAAGAACTGAATCCAGATTCAGATGGGGATTGGAACTTGGGACTCAGACGCAACCTAGACCAAGACCCAGGACGCGAACCCACACCCGGAGCCTGATCTGGACCTAGACTGAAATCCGTACCCGAACCCAAACTTAGAACAGGACTCAAACTGTGACCGGAACTCAAACCCATACTCGAACTCAGAATCGCAAATGGAACTAGAACCGAACTAGGGCTAGGACAGGACCAGGACCTAAACCCGAACCTGAACCCAGATAAAAACCCAGACAGAGACCTAAATCGGAACCGAGACTAGGACTCGACCCCGAACCTAGACCGGGACCCAAACCCACACAATAACCGGGACTTGGACCCAGAATAAAGATAGGGACCTGGGAAAAAGAACTTGGACCGGGACCTAGTACCCAACACAGACGCGAACTTGATCCTAGGACCCATCTCGTGACCCGACACCAGAAATGGAACCAGACGGGGACCCGAGATTGGGATCCGGATCTGGACCAAGGGCTTGGGCAAAACCCGTAGTCAGTGTTTGGATTTGGAACCCAGGCCTGGACCCGAACCCTAACAAGGACCTGAACCCACACCCGGACCTAAACCCAGTCCCAAATCCAAAAGTGGACTCGAACCCGTACCGTGTGACCCAAAATAGGAACCAAAACTGGAAGTTGAACAGGACTGGAAATAGGACTTGGACTTAGAATCATAACTGAAATTCGACCTAGATCCAGAACCGTAACCGGACCAAGACCAGGACTCCAAATCAGACTATGACCCAAATTGGGAGCCGAACATGGATCCCAACCCAAACCTGGACTCGGGACCCAAACCCGATCATGAACTCAGGCCCAAACATGGAACTAGACTAGGGACAAAGAACCAGGGTCGGGACCAAGAATCGCACCCTAGTCTCAATCCCCAACCCAAACTCCGAAATGGGACCTGGGACGTGAACCAGAACCAGACCGAGACCCGTGACAGTGATCCAGATCTTTACTCGGGATTTGCAAAACGGGGCTTAGAACACGACCCTAGAACAGGACCCTAGAACAAGACTAGGATCGTGACCAGGACCCGGACGCAAACCAAGAACCGAACACAGACCTAGCCTCAGACCCAAACTGAGACTGGAACTCGGGCTAGGGCAGGGTCGTGTACCCTGACCAGGACTTGAACGCAGTCCCAAACCCAAAAGTGGACCCGATCCTGTACCCTGGTACCCAAAATTGGAATTAAAAAATGGAAGTTGACCTGGACTGGAACAAGGACTTGGACTTGGAATCATAACTGAAATTGGACTTAGATCCACAATCGTAACCGGACTAGGACCCAGACTCCAAATAAGACCCAGACCCAAACTGAGACTGGAACTCGGGCCCGGACACGGTCGTGTACCCAGACCGGAACTGAGACCCGGACCTGGACCAAAATTTGGGTCCCGATCCCAAACACAGGCTTGGACCTAGATAGGGATCGTGATACGAACCTGGACTCGAACCAAGACCCAGACTGGGATCGAAATGCTGGACCTAGATCTCGACCGAGATCTTGACCCAGACCCAAACTCTGACCCGCACTCGGGGCCCAAACTTGGACTTGGACCCGAACAAAGACCCAGATTAGGGTGTAGACCTGGACACAAACCCGGACACAAACTCGGAGTCGAACTTAAACGCACCCCTAGACTCAAACCCAATGCTGAACCCGAACTCAGACCCAAACTCAAACCCAGAGCAGGATCAGAACAAAGGACTTAGACCTAGAACTGAATCCAGACTAAGATGGGGATTGGAACTTGGGACTCTGACCCAACCTAGACCAAGACCCAGGACGCGAACCCACACCCGAAGCCTGATCTCGACCTAGACTGAAATTCGATCTCGAACCCAAACTCAGAACAGGACTCAAACTTCGACCCGAACTCAAACCCAAACTCGAACTCAGAATCGCAAATGGAACTAGAACCGAACAAGGACTAGGACCAGGAGCAGGACCTAAACCCAAACCCGAACCAAGATTAAAACCCAGATAGAGACCTAAACCTGAACAAAGACTAGGACTCGAACCCGAACCTAGACCGGGCCCAAACCCACACAATAACCGGGACCTGGACCCAGAATCAAGATAGGGAGTTGGGAAACAGAACTAGGACCAGGACCTAGTACCCGACCCAGACGCGAACTAGAACCTAGTGTTGGAAATTATTTTACCAAGATCTTAGATCTACTCACAAGTATGTTGATTAACACCCTAAATATGAACTTTCTAAAACGATGAAATAAACACATATAAAGTTTAGGAAACCTTACATTGGGTGCAGCAGAATATAATGACTCATTCTGTTCAGATATCTAGCCCTTGATTCCTTTCTGTAGCAGAGCATTATCAATATCTGAACCTGGATCTCTTTCTCTGAATCTTTAATGCTGAAACTCCTTCTTGCTGAAAGTCTTTCTTCACGATCTTCCTCACTATGGGTTAGGTATCACTTGCTGTGTGTGGACACTACTCATACACTAAGAATTTTGAAATTTAAGAGGAAAGAAAGAGAGAGGGAGTGGTCGGCAAGATAGGGAGAGAGAAGGCTAAGTTTTTTTTGAATCAGAAGTGTAATTTTCCTGAAGCCTTCACTATCTATTTATAGCATTCCACTAGGGTTAGGTTTGAATTATTTGGCATTAAAATAATGAAAATATCAGTTTAAATTGCTTACAAAAGTGGCCGGCCATGCTTAGTGTATTTGGGCCTCACTTTTTGCAATTTTGCAATTTATCGTTTCTGCATCTGATTTTCTCAAAAACGCCAATTTTCTAATTCAACCATTTAAATGCCAATTCTAACTATTTATTAACTATAAATAATTATTAAATAATATTGTCATTTATCACATTTATTAATTGAACCATACAAAGTATCATAATTAACAAATATGCCCCTAACAACTCTTTCTTTACAATTTCGCCCTTACTTGAGAATTATAATTGATTAATCAAAACCAATTATATGAGTCTTACAAGCAATATTATCTCAACTAGTGTGGGGACCATGGGTCTATATAACCGAGCTTCCAATAAGTAGATCAAGAATTTATCACTAAAATTCACTCACTTATTAATTCTTCGTTGAATCCACGCATAGAACTTAGAATTGCACTCTCAGTATATAGAATGCTCTATATGTTCCAACATATAGACGCATCATTAGTTATCCATTGTTATAATCCTAATTTGATCAATGATCCTCTATATGAATGATCTACACTGTAAAGGGATTAGATTACCGTTACACCCTACAATGTATTTAATCCTTAAAACACTTAACCCCGTATAAATGATATTTTAGCTTATGTGAAATGAGTACTCCACCATTTATGTTCGTTTGCTCAAGCTCGAAAGAGATCATCCTTTGCTTACTATTCGCCAGATAGAAGCTATAGATTCCATGTTTATGTTAGCGCTCCCACTCAATTGCACTACCGTGTTCCCAAAATGTACGTATCACCCTGACCTAAAAGTAGGCTTAACTAACAAATCAAAGAACACGAATAGCCTTTCAAGATTGAGCCTAATCATAACAGGATTAAGAACATTTGATCTAGGATCAACTAGGCGATATTGACTTGAATAGATATTACGGTAAGTTTAATAAATCTAAGTCAAAGTTCAATGTCGGTCCCTTCCGATGCATACTCCATGCATCAAACCTGAGCTTTACTTTAACCAATGCACTGGAAAGAACATAGTACTTCGCCAAATGCAAGTAAACTCTGTTGTAGATTATCATATCAGTAAAACCCTATGTCTGATAAATCTAGGAAACTTTATTCACATAGTCATGTTTACTTTCAATTGTGTTGACAGCACATTAAGTAGGATCAAGTATGTGAAAAGGGTTTCAAATGAATTCATACATTATATACATATAATCATGAAATAAATCATGTGAACCATGCAACATTAAATGTTATTTCTGATCTATATTAATAAGTAAATCTGATTATATTGAATTGAGTTTTATTTAGAACATAAAACCCAACACCTAGGACCTAGCTAGTGACCCGACACCAGAAATGGAACCACACTGGGACCCGAGATGGAGATCTAGATTTGGACTTAGGGCTTGGACAAAACCCGTAGTCAGTGTCTGGATTTGGGACCAAGCCCTGGACCCGAACCATGACAAGGACCCGAACCCACACCCGGACCTAAACCCGATCCCAAACCCAAAAGTGGACTCGAACCCGTACCCTGTGACCCAAATTGGAACCAAAATTGGAAGTTGACCAGGACTGGAACTAGGACTTGGACTTGGAATCATAACTGAAATTCGACCTAGATCCAAAACCGTAACCGGACCAAGACAAGGACTCCAAATCAGACTTAGACACGAATTGGGAGCCGGACACGGATCCCAATCAAAACTTGGACTCGGGACCCGAACCCGAACATGAACTCAGACCCTAACATGTAACTAGACTAGGGACAAAGAACCAGTGTCGGGACCTAGAATCGCACCCCAGTCTCAATCCCGAACCCAAACTCCGAAATGGGACCTGAGACCTGAACCAGAACCAGGCCGAGACCCGTGATAGTGATCCAGATCTTTACTCGGGATTTGGGAAACAGGGCCTAGAATAGGCCAATAGTCGGTGTCTAGATCTGGGACTCTGACTAAGACCACAACCCGGACGAAGAACCAAATCCGAACCCAGACCTAGACCTGGGACCAAAAATTAAGAATCGCCAAACCAGGACCCTAGAACAAGACTAGGACCGTGACCAGGACCCAGACGCAAACCTAGAACCGAACACCGACCTAGCCTCAGACCCAAACTGAGACTGGAACTCGGGCCCGGGCACGGTCGTGTACCCAGACCAGGACCTGAACCTAGTCCCAAACCCAAAAGTGGACCCGAACCTGTACCCTGTGGCCCAAAATTGGAACCAAAACTAGAAGTTGACCTGGACTGGAACTAGGACTTGGACTTGGAATCTTAAATGAAATTGGACCTAGATCCACAATCGTAACCGGACTAGGACCCGGACTCCAAATAAGACCTAGACCCGAATTGGGAGCTGGACCCGGATCCCAACCCAAACCTGGATTCGGGACTCGAACCTGAACTTGAACTCAAACACAAACATGGAACTAGACTAGGGACAAAGAACCAGGGTCGGGACCTAGAACCGCACCCCAGTCTCGATCCCGAACCCAAACTCAGAAATGAGACCTGAGACCTGAACAAGAACAAGACCGAGACCCGTGGCAGTGATCCAAATCTTGACTCGGGATTCGGGTAACGGGGCCTGGAACCAACAAAATAGTCAGTGATCCAAATACATTTAATTAACTTGAAAAATTTAAATATCTAAGTTGATTCATCATGATACTTAAATATTTATTTTTCATGACACTTAATTAAATAGAAAATTATTTTTAGGTTGAAATTTAATTTTTCAACTTAAATTTAAATAATTTTCAAAATATATATATTTTTTTATTTTATTAATCAATTTCGAAAATTTCATTTTATTTATGCAATGATTTTGAATTTATCTTGAAAAATAGATTGAGTTGTAAATTAATTATTTATTTTAATTAAGTCTTGGACCAACTTAAATCAATGATTTTTTCATATATTGATTAATTTAAAATAAAAAGAAATTTAAAATATATATTATTAGAAATTGAATTAATTAGTCAAAAGAAAATATAGATAGGTGATATTTTTGCTTGAAGTATTTTTCTCAGTATTTATTATTTTTCGAAAATTTGTATATTTTTTTTTATATATATACTTTATTTTTCGAATACAATAAATATATTCTCAAGGAAATTCTTAAGTTGCTAATTAATCTAATTTAATTCAACTTAAATTAATTTCCTTAATATTTATATTTAAGATTATTACTAAGATGGAAATAATTAATTTTATTTCAATCACCAGCTAAGTATAATTTTATAAATATTATATTAAATTCTTATTTTTGAATTTAAATTCTAAATTTCGAATTTAATGAGAATTTATTTATTAGAATAATAAAGAAAATATATTTTAAAGAATGAGCTTTATTATTATTAAGATATTCGATCTCCATTGTTGGTTTTACATCGCGTTTGTTTTAGTGAGTAATCCTCCCTAATGGAGGAACGTTCATTAGCAATTTTACACCGTTTAATCTTGAAAGATAAGTAGTTTGTAAGTATTTTATATGGTATAGATCACCCTAATGGTGGCGACCATATTTGAATTGCAAATTGCGAAACAATGGTAGTAGCTCATAAGATAGAATAGCCTTGACTCTCGCCTAAACGGGACAACGCTGGATTCCAATCTTGATCGAATAAAAGGTTGCTAGAATGTTTAACATTTTAGATGAGCTGACAACTCTATTCAATAGATGATAGCTTTGACTCTCGCCTAAACGGGACACTGATATCAGTTTATTGAAAAACCTTGGAAATTATTTAGGATTGAATTTTTTTTAAAGTATTTTCTCATATCGTTCCTACTTGCTATGTGCTTATAATTTCTGAATTGATTTTGTGTTTAAACCATTATTAATTTCTATTTGTTGATTTCTATTATTTTGTAGTATCGTGTATTATCAAAATGAATCCCATGTTATCACTGTTGTTTGAAAATAAGCTGAATG